>NC_091293.1:42146285-42211285 GCF_038502225.1 Cherax quadricarinatus
ATATATATATATATATATATATATATATATATATATATATATATATATATATATATATATATATATATATATATATATATATATATATATATATATATATATATATATATATATATATATATATATATATATATATATATATATATATATATATATATATTATACATATAATATTTGTGTATTTATTAGGGTTACTGATACAAATATATTTTCTTTTTTCTTTTTTTAATTAGAAGATTAAAAGGTAGAGGAACGTTAGTGTCTCCCCAACACTTACCTTTACTAACCTCTGTATCAGACATGTACACAAAATAAGAATAAGGAACAATCTTCCGAACCTGACGCAAATTTGTTTCATAGATAGAGGCTACAGACCGAAGATGTTACCTCAGCGCTGGCCAGTCATAGAGTTAAGTAGCGCTAAGACTATTTATGATTAGCTGAAGCCTGTAGTTCCGTCTTCAACCCTGACTAATAACATTGTTCATTAGCACTAAAGTTGAACAAGTATTTTAAAAAGCGGTAGGTGCAAAGAATCTCTTTGGCAGTATACATCAGAGGCACCTAGACCAAACATATTTTAGTATAGAGACATTTCATCCAGTGAGAGGTTTATCTCTCTTTCAACACTGAATGGCATGGAAATACCAGCCACCTGTATATCATAAAGTCACTATAAACATTAATTTAATACTTTGAATAGACAACATTCTCCCCTTGGGCAAAAAATTCCTGCTGTACAGGCGAAACGTTTACTATAACGGTATTCCAGTTACTGCTGCTGTGTATATCACGGTCATTGTTCTTGGTGAGCCATAACTTCGATTCGAAAACAAAGATGTTGTATCTATTTGGCCTTCATTTACCGAGTGTCGGCCTACCAACTGTCTGGTACTGTGTGACAGCGCTGAGGAAGGTTGTGCACTACAGCTAAAAATAAATTTATTACGTTGATTCTTGATCCAGTGTGGTGAGATATATTTCCTGAGTCAGATTCAAATGTTACTGATTTCTAAGCAGCGTAGTGTTAACTTGTGTATTTTTTTTTATTTTTGCGTCAGGGTCGCGAATAGTATATCCTCCCTGTTGTATCATACCCTCTACCTAAATACAATACTGTATTCTTGATCTGTGTTTCATTTACCATTCCTATTTTAGTGGAAAAACAAAATGCCAGGATTAACAAAATAATGAATTTTAATGCGATGTTTTTCGTAAAATTTCTTTGTGAGCGTAATGCAAGAATCCTCATTAACAGGAAGTACTGTTTAGTATGTTAACAGTAAAATATTTTCTTGTTAATGGAATGTTAATTTTGAGAGAGCCACGCATTGTCTATTTGTAGGAAAATAAAAATGATTTGAAGCGGGTCTCGTTCAAACGTTGACCCACAAGAGAGAAGAAAACCTCCATGTAGTGACCGCTACCATCGGTCATTGTTCATTCTGACCAGTAATTACTTCCACTAGCTTTATTATCTCCACTGACACATTGCGTAGCATTATTATTGTTAACCGAATACACCAAGTGTTCACATACATTCATTGGGTATTAATACTTTATTTTAAACCATTTATTTACATTTCTGTACGGATTCGTTCATTAATTATGTATAAATACTTGTCAGTACATTCACTGAGTGAATCTACTGACACGAAGAAGGCCTTCAAGGATGATGGGGGAAGGAGGGAATTAGTATGTTGGAGAAGAGCTCTTGATTCAGGGAATTAAAGCCACTACCTCCTCGGCTCAAGTCAGATTACCTCCCATTCCCCAGGAGCTGTATGACCCATACGGGTTGTGGGCTCCTAAATTAATATGACAGTACCTATACTAATGATAATGATGATTAACATAGAATACTAAAATAAAAGCTTTAATAATGATAATAATTAGTTATATGAGACCAGTGGCGACACTGGCACTGAGGTAGACCAGTGGTGACACTGGCACTGAGGTAGACCAGTGGTGACACTGGCACTGAGGTAGACCAGTGGTGACACTGGCACTGAGGTAGACCAGTGGTGACACTGGCACTGAGGTAGACCAGTGGTGACACTGGCACTGAGGTAGACCAGTGGTGACACTGGCACTGAGGTAGACCAGTGGTGACACTGGCACTGAGGTAGACCAGTGGTGACACTGGCACTGAGGTAGACCAGTTATCGTAAGGGTTCTTGAATGGAGATATCGTAGGATAAGGTAGACACACTTGTAGGATGGTAGGTGTATTGTCAGACTGAGATGAGAGATGGAGCCCGGTGCCTAGCCTGTTCACGCCTTGTAGGTCTGCCGCCGAGTGAGGATGGGACAGGGGGATCACTGCCCATGTGTATCCCTATGACGTCACACAAAGCCAAAGGCCTACGAGGGATCTCGTGTCTAAAGCACAGGGATGATACTAATATGCTATGCTATATAATACTGGGAATACAGGGATCAGCAACTATGCTGACAGCTCGGTCATGTTACGTATGTCGTCCCGACATACACTACTATACTATAGGCTGAACAGGCAGGCGGATCTGGGCTGATTCTATACAATAACAAATTCATATATAACTTAGAACTAATGGATGGTACAACATGATTTTGACGTAATGGGTGTTAACGTAATCATTACAAACTATAAGAACAAATCATTATACAATATGGATGGAATTGATCGATCGATCTGTATTCATGCACTCTACGGATTCTGAGGAAGAATAATTATATACAAAGAAGTGTTTAACAGAAAGGCAGATTCGGTGCACTCAAATCTAGACTGTTAATTCTCAGAATACGGAGGGAACGTGAACACGAAAATTTCTGACAAACTGATCAGCTAATAATAAAACACACAGTTGACAAATTCATTCATCTCGGACATTTAATTATGCAGGCTGTTTACACTTAAACCCAATTCTGCGAGGGTAAGGTTTACGTATGCAGAATGGTTATCATCTCTGGGAGGATCGAATTCCTCTGCAATGGCTAACACATGCCTTGACTGAGAGAGATCTGAACGAGTATCTACAAAAGATACAACTACAATCACTAGTGACTGTGGAATTACTAACTGGTAAACTCTTCTGCTTGGAGTACCCAACTCGGCTGTTCGATACAGTAACTCTTGGCTCGTTACAAAGTCACTAATGGGTACTGGTGGCTTCACAGTAAGAATAAGATCTTCCTGGAGCAGGAATCGAATCACCATAACACAAGGGATCGGTTCTTTGGGCAGTTTTGACATCCTCGACAGTAAATGGAGGATCTGCAGTAACTACACTAACGTGTCGCGATAAAGCATCTGCGACTACATTCGACTTGCCAGGTAAATTTTCAAAAGTGGGATTGAACTCTTGGATAGTCAAGGTCCATCTGGCTAACCTTCCAGTAGGCTGTTTGTTCTGGAATAAAGGTAACAGTTCTTCCCTACTGGAGGAAAGAAACTCGGTGGAGTGGATGACTCCCCCCGGTTGAAAAAAATTAACGCTATAACACGCAATATGAGCAAGGGAGAACGAATCTACTATCTCAACTGCAAGCACAGGAGAAAAGAAATGAACACGGTGAACAATGCTGATATTCAATCTGAGTCGCACACAGTGACACGAGGTATCAGCTATAAAGAAACTACACTTACAAACGTTAACATGTGAAAGTTATTCGAGAAATAACTTCTTACAATGCACTGATTACTGTCAACTAGGATGGGATCACCATCTGAAACACAAGGAACAACAACAGACACTCTAGTGAGAACACTTGCTGTAACAGAGACGTCTTTCTGCAGACAGCATGTCACATCAACAAGAGATGGCATTACTAGTTGCAAGTAATCGTTTTCTGACAAGGCATCCCCTGTGGCGAAACTACTACTCGAACTAGCAGTCATTGCAGGGATAGGCTGTGCACTCAAGGCAGTCTGAGTGTCCCCGGACACTTGAGGCAACGGAACACTATCCTGCAAGTCTGAAGGTATAGGTGGAACACAGATGGGAATGACAGAATTACTAGTGCCTGACCGCTCGGCTACGTTAATAAGTAATTCACGGATCTATAGGAACTTAATCTGAACTTCACATTTCGCAGCACTTTAACAAATCTCAGATACAAGCTGTGAGAACAAACACATTGCTCAAGGGCTAGGTATTGTCTTTCAGTCAGTAAGGGAATGTTGGTACTGTGGACTGATTCATATTGACTTTGACTGGAATGATACACTAAGTGAACGTTCAAAAGTGACTGGGACATCTTCTCAGTGAAAATACTGAAGGGCATAAGTCAAGAAAAATGGAGAGAATGACACAATAAGCTTAAATGGAAGAAAATGCTTAACTATTCTGCATAAGTAATTAAAAATTGACAAGTTACACAGTAAGCAAAGAACTCACACAAGAATAATATGCAACTTAACAAACACTGAAAATCAAGAGAACTTGTACTTTGCTCAAATCTAATATGCTCAACTTTTACTTTAAATTGAATAAATGGCACAGTGAGTTGTCTTTACTTTCAATGCAACAAGGAAATTACACAATAAAATAATAAAATGGACTCAATAAACTTGTGCAAAAATTAAAACAAACACACAATTCGCTGAAATAAAAATTAAAATGACAGACAGAATAAAATACTATGCACAGAACAGAGCATAAGAAACTGCACTGTAATAAACTGTATTGCACAACACTGCATAAAATTTTCTGCAAGAAAAACTTTAATAGCAACACAATATTTGCACAAGAATTATTGCAAAATGAGTCAATGTGCAATAATAAAAATTATAACACACAAGAAAAGAAATATATCAAGGAATGAACACTTTAACTCTTAACTGCACTTAAACAACAAGCAAAAGAACAATTTACTTTAAAAGGAGAACTTAAAAATTGCACTAAGAGTGAATTTGTTCAATAAAATATGAAAAATAATAGGTGCTAAAACACACAACAAAAAGGAATACAACACTTACAGTGATGCAGAACACAAAACATCAACATAAACACAGTACTAGAATTTTCTTGCAATGAAACTTGATTTGTGAAAAATTTTGTAAAAGTGATTTATTTCTTGCTTGGACTTAAAAAATGGCACTATTGTCTGTGGAAATAAGACAAATTAAACACTGGCTGAATAAAGGAATATGAACACAAGAATGTTCAACACACAGGGAACAAAAATAAAAATTACACAAATGCTGGGAAGAAAAAAATAACAGGCAACACTGAGTTGTGATGCAGAATATGAGGTGAAAAATTTACTGAGTTAATACACTGGAATTCTGAAGTTTAAACACAAGTTCTATATTGCTCATATGTTGCACACACAACAAAGGAAACACTAAGTACTTACTTCAAGTGTATAAAAAGATACACAACACAACAGATATAAAATAATGCACGAAAATTAACACTGAATTAAGGAGATTAAAAGAAATGAATGCAATCAGTACATGATAAACACTGAGTCTGATCAAGAGTCACTGAATGTCACTAAGAGAAAAATTCACTGGGAACACAAAAGAAATGTCTCAACACTCGCAAATGTCTCTAAAAAAAAAATATTATAGCTGTAACAACTTGAAGAATGAGACTGATGGATTGTTTATATCGTCTTGCTGCTGTCCTCTGCACAGATGATCGTAGAATTGCGCTTAAATCGGCGAGAGACAGCACACAGGAGGCTTTTAAAGATGGCGCGCCACTCTCTAGCTCTTGACCCCCTATGTGGTCCTTAAAATATGGTGCTACAACCCTTAGCAGTGCACCAAAACACTGATGAGGTAGGTGAGTTGTAATGGCCGACTGTAGTTGGGTTTGTGGGTAATGGCTGAGCGAGGCGTCTGAGACCGGCAAAGGTGCGACACACGTGATCGTGAGTGGCTGGGCTTATGGGTTGAACGTCGTAAGCCTCACTGAGAAAACCCACACTGCCGCGAAGATAATTCTAAGCCGGCTGGCTTAGAAGAAACCCACGAAATACTACAACACCACAAGGATGACAAGGAGCACTCAGAATGCTTGGAACTTGAATCACAAGCGATGAAGGCTACTCATGTGGCTTGCTTGAGTACTGGGGTAAGACACCTGGGTTAGTTGCTAGCTGGCTTATCTTAACCCTTCACACAGAACAGCTTGATAACTTCACACGATGAGCACAGCAGGGGTGGAAGCTGGCTTGGCAGGCAAAATAATTGGATGGAGTAGGCTAGGCTGGACTGGACTCGGGTGTTCTGACTCCCCCACCACAGACTGGAAGCTGGCTTATTTTGCAAACTCGGGTCAACCCCTCGGGAGTAATGCAAAAAAGCAGGAAACACTAATACAAAGAGACTGACCAGTGAATAATGTAGAAGCTGGTAGAGTAGCTGGCTTGAGGTAGCTGGCTGGGTGAATCTCGGTAGTCGGTAGGCCTACTGGTGACACGAAATGGCCGTCTTGCTGGTCGACAATTTTATCTCCAGAAATCGCTGTAATCGTCAGAATTACAGGCTCACCGCTGTCACCATTTATCGTAAGGGTTCTTGAATGGAGATATCGTAGGATAAGGTAGACACACTTGTAGGATGGTAGGTGTATTGTCAGACTGAGATGAGAGATGGAGCCCGGTGCCTAGCCTGTTCACGCCTTGTAGGTCTGCCGCCGAGTGAGGACGGGACAGGGGGATCACTGCCCATGTGTATCCCTATGACGTCACACAAAGCCAAAGGCCTACGAGGGATCTCGTGTCTAAAGCACAGGGATGATACTAATATGCTATGCTATATAATACTGGGAATACAGGGATCAGCAACTATGCTGACACAGTGGTGACACTGGCACTGAGGTAGACCAGTGGTGACACTGGCACTGAGGTAGACCAGTGGTGACACTGGCACTGAGGTAGACCAGTGGTGACACTGGCACTGAGGTAGACCAGTGGTGACACTGGCACTGAGGTAGACCAGTGGTGACACTGGCACTGAGGTAGACCAGTGGCGACACTGGCACTGAGGTAGACCAGTGGTGACACTGGCACTGAGGTAGACCAGTGGCGACACTGGCACTGAGGTAGACCAGTGGCGACACTGGCACTGAGGTAGACCAGTGGTGACACTGGCACTGAGGTAGACCAGTGGTGACACTGGCACTGAGGTAGACCAGTGGTGACACTGGCACTGAGGTAGACCAGTGGTGACACTGGCACTGAGGTAGACCAGTGGTGACACTGGCACTGAGGTAGACCAGTGGTGACACTGGCACTGAGGTAGACCAGTGGTGACACTGGCACTGAGGTAGACCAGTGGCGACACTGGCACTGAGGTAGACCAGTGGCGACACTGGCACTGAGGTAGACCAGTGGCGACACTGGCACTGAGGTAGAACAGTGGCGACACTGGCACTGAGGTAGAACAGTGGCGACACTGGCACTGAGGTAGACCAGTGGTGACACTGGCACTGAGGTAGACCAGTGGCGACACTGGCACTGAGGTAGAACAGTGGCGACACTGGCACTGAGGTAGACCAGTGGTGACACTGGCACTGATGTAGACCAGTGGTGACACTGGCACTGAGGTAGAACAGTGGCGACACTGGCACTGAGGTAGACCAGTGGCGACACTGGCACTGAGGTAGACCAGTGGTGACACTGGCACTGAGGTAGACCAGTGGTGACACTGGCACTGTGGTAGACCAGTGGCGACACTGGCACTGAGGTAGACCAGTGGTGACACTGGCATTGAGGTAGACCAGTGATGACACTGGCACTGAGATAGACCAGTGGTGACACTGGCACTGAGGTAGACAAGTGGTGACACTGGCACTGAGGTAGACCAGTGGCGACACTGGCACTGAGGTAGACCAGTGGTGACACTGGCACTGAGGTAGAACAGTGGCGACACTGGCACTGAGGTAGAACAGTGGCGACACTGGCACTGAGGTAGAACAGTGGTGACACTGGCACTGAGGTAGAACAGTGGCGACACTGGCACTGAGGTAGACCAGTGGTGACACTGGCACTGAGGTAGAACAGTGGTGACACTGGCACTGAGGTAGACCAGTGGTGACACTGGCACTGAGGTAGAACAGTGGTGACACTGGCACTGAGGTAGACCAGAGGTGACACTGGCACTGTGGTAGACCAGTGCTGACACTGGCACTGAGGTAGACCAGTGGCGACACTGGCACTGAGGTAGACCAGTGGTGACACTGGCACTGTGGTAGACCAGTGGTGAGACCGGCACTGAGGTAGAACAGTGGTGACACTGGCACTGAGGTAGAACAGTGGCGACACTGGCACTGAGGTAGAACAGTGGTGACACTGGCACTGAGGTAGACCAGTGGCGACACTGGCACTGAGGTAGACCAGTGGCAACACTGGCACTGAGGTAGACCAGTGGTGACACTGGCACTGAGGTAGACCAGTGGTGACACTGGCACTGAGGTAGACCAGTGGCGACACTGGCACTGAGGTAGACCAGTGGTGACACTGGCACTGAGGTAGACCAGTGGTGACACTGGCACTGAGGTAGACCAGTGGCGACACTGGCACTGAGGTAGACCAGTTGTGACACTGGCACTGAGGTAGACCAGTGGCGACACTGGCACTGAGGTAGACCAGTGGTGACACTGGCACTGAGGTAGACCAGTGGTGAGACCGGCACTGAGGTAGAACAGTGGTGACACTGGCACTGAGGTAGAACAGTGGTGACACTGGCACTGAGGTAGATCAGTGGTAAGACTGGCACTGAGGTAGACCAGTGGTGAAACTGGCACTGAGGTAGAACAGTGGTGACACTGGCACTGAGGTAGAACAGTGGTGACACTGGCACTGAGGTAGAACAGTGGTGACACTGGCACTGAGGTAGATCAGTGGTAAGACCGGCACTGAGGTAGAACAGTGGTGACACTGGCACTGAGGTAGACCAGTGGCGACACTGGCACTGAGGTAGATCAGTGGTAAGACCGGCACTGAGGTAGATCAGTGGTGACACTGGCACTGAGGTAGAACAGTGGTGACACTGGCACTGAGGTAGATCAATGGTAAGACCGGCACTGAGGTAGACCAGTGGTGAAACTGGCACTGAGGTAGAACAGTGGTGACACTGGCACTGAGGTAGATCAGTGGTAAGACCGGCACTGAGGTAGACCAGTGGTGAAACTGGCACTGAGGTAGAACAGTGGTGACACTGGCACTGAGGTAGATCAGTGGTAAGACCGGCACTGAGGTAGACCAGTGGTGAAACTGGCACTGAGGTAGAACAGTGGTGACACTGGCACTGAGGTAGATCAGTGGTAAGACCGGCACTGAGGTAGACCAGTGGTGAAACTGGCACTGAGGTAGAACAGTGGTGACACAGGCACTGAGGTAGATCAGTGGTAAGACCGGCACTGAGGTAGACCAGTGGTGAAACTGGCACTGAGGTAGACCAGTGGTGACACTGGCACTGAGGAAAACCAGTGGTGACACTGGCACTGATGTACATTAGTAGTGACAGTGGCACTGCGGTAGACCAGTGGTAACACAGGCACCGTTGTAGACAAGTGGTGACACTGGCGCTGTGGTAAACCAGTGATGACACTGGCACTGAGGTAGACCAGTGGTGACAATGGCACTAATGTACATTAGTAGTGACAGTAGCACTGTGGCAGAACAATGGTAACACTGGCACTGAGGTAGACCAGTGGTGACACTGGCACTGAGGTAGACCAGTGATGACACTGGCACTGTCGTAGACAAGTGGTGATACTGGCACTTAGGTAGATAAGGTTGTGACACTGGCAGTGAGGTAGAACAGCGGTGACACTGGCACTGAGGTAGACCAGTGGTGAGACTGGCTCTGAGGTAGACCAGTGGTGAAACTGGCACTGAGGTAGACCAGTGGTGATACTGGCACTGAGGTAGACCAGTGGTGACACTATCACTGTGGTAGACAAGTGGTGACACTGGCGCTGTGGTAAACCAGTTGTGACACTGGCACTGAGGTAGACCAGTGGTGACACTGGCACTGATGTACATTAGTAGCGACAGTGGCACTGTGGTAGACCAGTGGTGACATTGGCACTGGCGTAGATCAGTGGTAACACTGGCACTGAGGTAGACCAGTGGTGACACTGGCACTGTCGTAGACAAGTGGTGATACTGGCACTGAGGTAGACCAGTGGTGACACTGGCACTGAGGTAGACCAGTGGTGAGACTGGCTCTGAGGTAGACCAGTGGTGAAACTGGCACTGAGGTAGACCAGTGGTGACACTGGCACTGAGGTAGACCAGTGGTGACACTGGCGCTGAGGTAGACCAGTAATGACACTGGCACTGTGGTAGACCAGTGATGACACTGGCACTGAGGTAGATCAGTGTTGACACTGGCACTGATGGACATTAGTAGTGACAGTGGCACTGAGGTACATCAATGTTGATGCTGGCACTGAGGTAGACCAGTGGTGACAAAGGCATTGGGATAGACCACTGGTAACAATGACACTGATATACGCCAATCCCAGGCTGATATTACCCATATAAAGTTACCAATATAAATAATCATACAAAATCGTAATGATAACTGTAATGTAAACAATGTCGATGATCATTATAATAACAATGTCAACCATTCTAAAATAATGATGATAACAGTGACAATCGTAAAATTTAACATCGATTAAGAGCCTAATGTTGATAATTATGATAATGGTGATAATGAAAGTTTCGTAAATCACTGTATATCATACATATTGTTGAGTATTTAGCCAAAAATGATTCGCAAGAGTTTCTGGCTGGAATTTCAACGTGGATTTTTAACATGATAAATTATGGAAGAGGTAGAAGGAGAAAATAGGTGGAGATTGAGAGTTGGGACACAGATTACGGGGACCGTGTGGGTTGTGACGCAGGTTACGGGGAGAGTGTAGGTTGTGACACAGGTTACGGGGAGAGTGTAGGTTGTGACACAGGTTACGGGGAGAGTGTAGGTTGTGACACAGGTTACGGGGAGAGTGTAGGTTGTGACACAGGTTACGGGGAGAGTGTAGGTTGTGACACAGGTTACGGGGAGAGTGTAGGTTGTGACACAGGTTACGGGGAGAGTGTAGGTTGTGACACAGGTTACGGGGAGAGTGTAGGTTGTGACACAGGTTACGGGGAGAGTGTAGGTTGTGACACAGGTTACGGGGAGAGTGTAGGTTGTGACACACGTTACGGGGAGAGTGTAGGTTGTGACACAGGTTACGGGGAGAGAGTGGGTTGCAACACAGGCTCCGGGACGAGTGAGGGTTGTGACACAGGTTACGGGGAGAGTGTGGGTTGTGACACAGGTTACGGGGAGAGTGTAGGTTGTGACACAGTTTACGGGGAGAGTGTAGGTTGTGACACATGTTACGGGCAGAGTGAGGGTTGTCACACAGGTTACAGGGAGAGTGTGGGTTGTGACACAGGCTACGGGGAGAGTGTAGTTTGTGATACAGGTTGCGGGAAGAGTGTAGGTTGTGACATAGGTTACGGGGAGAGTGTGGGCTGTGATACAGGTTACGGGGAGAGTGTAGGTTGTGACAGAGGTTATAGGGAGAGTGTAGGTTGTCACACAGGTTACGGAGAGAGTGTAGGTTGTGACACAGGTTACGGAGAGAGTGTAGGTTGTGAATCAGGCTACGGGACGAGTGAGGGTTGTGACACAGGTTACAGGGAGAGAGTATGTTGTGACACAGGTTACAGGGGAGTGCAGGTTGTGATATAGGTTACGGGGACAGTGTGGGTTGTGACACAGGTGACGGAGGGAGTGTAGGTTAGAACACAGGTTACGGGGCGATTAGGGTTGTGACACGGGTTACGGGGAGAGTGTAGGTTGTGACACAGGTTACAGGCAGAGTGTAGGATGTGACACAGGTTACAGAGAGAGTGAAGGTTGTGACACAGGTTAAGGGGAGAGTGTAGGCTGTGACACAGGTTACGGGGAGAGTGTAGGTTGTAACACAGGTTACGGGGAGAGTGAGGGTTGTGACGCACGTTACTGGGAGAGTGCAGGTTGTAACACAGGTTACAGGGAGAGTGTAGGTTGTGACACAGGTTACAGGACGAGTGAGGGTTGTGACATGTTACGGGACGAGTGAGGGTTGTGACACAGGTTACGGGGACAGTGTAGGTTGTGACACAGGTTACGGAGAGAGAGTGGGTTGCAACACAGGCTTCGGGACGAGTGAGGGTTGTGACACAGGTTACAGGGAGAGTGTAGATTGTGACACAGGTTACGGGGAGAGTGTAGGTTGTGACACAGTTTACGGGGAGAGTGTGGGCTGTGATACAGTTTACGGGGAGAGTGTAGGTTGTGACAGAGGTTATAGGGAGAGTGTAGGTTGTCACACAGGTTACGGAGAGAGTGTAGGTTGTGGCACAGGTTAAGGAGAGAGTGTAGGTTGTGAATCAGGCTACGGGACGAGGGAGGGTTGTGACACAGGTTACAGGGAGAGAGTAGGTTGTGACACAGGTTACAGGGGAGTGTAGGTTGTAATACAGGTTACGGGGAGAGTGTGGGTTGTGACACAGGCTACGGGGAGAGCATAGGTTGTGACACAGGTTACGGGCAGAGTGAGCGTTGTCACACAGGTTACAGGGAGAGTGTGGGTTGTGACACAGGCTACGGGGAGAGTATAGGTTGTGACACAGGTTACGGAGGGAGTGTAGGTTAGAACACAGGTTACGGGGAGAGTGAGGGTTGTGACACCTGTTACGGGGAGAGTGTAGGTTGTGACACAGGTTACAGGGAGAGTGTAGGTTGTGACGCAGGTTACAGAGAGAGTGAAGGTTGTGACACAGGTTATGGGGAGAGTGTGGGTTGTGACACAGGTTACGGGACGAGTGAAGGTTGTGACACAGGTTACGTGGAGAGTGTAGGTTGTGACAGGTTACGGGACGAGTGAGGGTTGTGACACAGGTTACAGGGACAGTGTAGGTTGTGACACTGGTTACGCGGAGAGTGTAGGTTGGATGTGACACAGGTTACGGGGAGTGTGCGGGTTGTGACACAGGTTATGGGACGAGTGAGGGTTGTGACACAGGTTACGGGGCTAGAGAGGGTTGTGACACAGGATACAGTGAGAGTGTAGGTTTTGACACAGGTTACATGGAGAGTGTAGGTTGTGACACAGGTTGCAGGGAGAGTGTAGGTTGTGACACAGGTTACGGGGAGAGTGTGGGTTGTGACACACGTTACAGGGAGAGTGTAGGTTGTGACACAGGTAACAGGGAGAGTGTAGATTGTGACACAGGTTACGGGACGAGTGAGGGTTGTCACAAAGGTTACGGGACGAGTGAGGGTTGTGACACAGGTTACGGGGACATTGTAGGTTGTGACACAGGTTACAGGGAGAATGTAGGTTGTGACACATGTTACAAAGAGAGTGGAGGTTGTGACACAGGTTACTGGAAGAGTGTAGGTTGTGACACAGGTTACGGAGAGAGTGTAGGTTGTGACCCAGGTTACAGGGGAGTGGAGGTAGTGAAACAGGTTACGGAGAGATTGTAGGTTGTGACACAGGTTACGGGGCGAGTGAGGGTTGTGACACGGGTTACGGGGAGAGTGTAGGTTGTGAGACAGGTTGCAGGGAGAGTGTAGGTTGTGACACAGGTTACAGGGAGAGTGTAGGTTGTGAAACAGGTTAAGGGGAGAGTGTAGGTTGTGACGCAGGTTACAGGGAGAGAGTAGGTTGTGACACATGTTACAAGGAGAGTTTAGGTTGTGCGACAGGTTACAGGGAGAGTGTAGGTTGTGACACAGGTTACGAGACGAGTGAGGGTTGTGGCAGAGGTAACAGGGAGAATGTAGGTTGTGACACAGGTTACGGGGAGAGTGTAGGTTGTGACACAGGTTACGGGGAGAGTGTAGGTTGGTTGTGACATAGATAACGGCGAGAGTGTAGGTTGTGACACAGGTTACGGGGAGAGAGTAGGTTGTGACAGAGTTTATAGGGAGAGTGTAGGTTTTCTGTGACACAGGTTACGGGGAGAGTGTCGGTTGTGACACAGGTGACAGGACGAGTGAGGGTTATGACACAGGTTATGGGGAGAGTGTAGGTTGTGACACAGGCTACGGGGAGAGTGTAGGTTGGTCTTGACTCAGGTTACGGGGAGAGTGTGGGTTGTGACACAGGTTACGGGACGATTTAGGGTTGTGACACAGGTTACGGGGAGAGTGTAGGTTGGCTGTGGGACAGGTTACGGGGAGAGTGTAGGTTGTGACACAGGTTACGGGACGAGTGAGGGTTGTGACACAGGTTGCTGGGACATTGCAGGTTGTGACACAGGTTACGGGGAGAGTGTAGGTTGGTTGTGACACAGGTTACGGGGAGAGTGAGGGTTGTGACAGAGGTTACGCGACGAGTGAGGGTTGTGACACAGGTTAGGGGACGAGCGAGGGTTGTGACACAGGTTAGGGGACGAGCGAGGGTTGTGACACAGGTTTCGGGGAGAGTGTGGGTTGTGACACATTTTACGGGACGAGTGAGGTTTGTGACACAGGATACAGGGAGAGTGTATGTTGTGACACAGGTTACAGGCAGAGTGTAGGTTGTGACACAGGTTGCGGGGAGAGTGTAGGTTGTGACACAGGTTACGAGAGAGTGTGGGTTGGGACACACTTTACAGGGAGAGTGAAGGTTGTGACACAGGTTACAGGGAGAGTGTAGGGTGTGACACAGGTTACGAGTCGAGTGAGGCATGTGGCAGAGGTTACGGGACGGGTGAGGGTTGTGACACAGGTTACGGGGAGAGTGTAGATTGTGACACAGGTTTCAGGGTGAATGTAGGTTGTGACACATTTTACAAGGAGAGTGTAGGTTGTGACACAGGTTACAGGAAGAGTGTAGGTTGTGACACAGGCTACGAGACGAGTGAGGGTTGTGGCAGAGGTTACAGGGAGAATGTAGGTTGTGACACAAGTTACGGGGAGAGTGTAGGTTGTGACACAGGTTACGGGGAGAGAGTAAGTTGTGACAGAGGTTACAGGGAGAGTGTATGTTAGTTGTGACACAGGTTACTGGGAGAGTTTGGGTTGTGACACAGGTTACGGGACGAGTGACACAGGTTACGGGACGATCGAGGGATGTGACACAGGTTATGGGGAGAGTGTTGGTTGTGACACAGGTTACAGGGAGAGTGTAGGTTGTGACACAGGTTACAGTGAGAGTGTAGGTTGTGACACAGGTTACGGGGAGAGTGTGGGTTGTGACACAGGTTACGGGACGAGTGAGGGTTGTGACACAGGTTACGGGGAGAGAGTAGGTTGTGGCAAAGGTTACCGGGAGAGTGTAGGTTGGTTGTGACACAGGTTACAGGAAGAGTGTAGGTTGTGACACAGGTTGCAGGACGAGTGAGGGGTATGACACAGGTTACGGGGAGAGTGTAGGTTGTGACACAGGTTACGGGGAGAGTGTAGGTTGATCGTAACTCAGGTTACGGGGAGAGTGTGGGTTGTGACAAAGGTTACGGGACGAGTGAGGGTTATGACACAGGTTACGGGGAGAGTGTAGGTTGTGACACAGGTTACGGGACGAGTGAGGGTTGTGACACAGGTTACGGGGAGAGAGTAGGTTGGTTGTGACAAAGATAACGGCGAGAGTGTAGGTTGTGACACAGGTTACGGGACGAGTGAGGGTTGTGACACAGGTTACTGCGAGAGTGTAGGTTGTGACACAGGTTACGGGGAGAGAGTAGGTTGTGACAGAGGTTACAGGGAGAGTGTAGGTTAGTTGTGACACAGGTTACGGGGAGAGTGTGGGTTGTGACACAGGTTACGGGACGAGCGAGGGTTGTGACACAGGGTATGGGGAGAGTGTTGGTTGTGACACAGGTTACAGGGAGAGTGTAGGTTGTGAAACAGGTTAGAGTGAGAGTGTAGGTTGTGACACAGGTTACGGGGAGAGTGTGGGTTGTGACACAGGTTACGGGACGAGTGAGGACTGTGACACGGGTTACTGCGAGAGAGTAGGTTGTGACACAGGTTACGGGGAGAGAGTAGGTTTTGACAAAGGTTACGGGGAGAGTGTAGGTTGGTTGTGACACAGGTTACAGGACGAGTGAGGGTTATGACACAGGTTATGGGGAGAGTGTAGGCTGTGACACAGGTTACGGGGAGAGTATAGGTTGGTCGTGACTCAGGTTACGGGGAGAGTGTGGGTTGTGACACAGTTTACGGGACGAGTGAGGGTTGTGAAACAGGTTACGGGGAGAGTGAAGGTTGGTTGTGACACTGGTTATGGGAGAGTGTAGGTTGTGACACAGGTTACGGGACGAGTGAGGGTTGTGACACAGGTTACGGGAACAGTATAGGTTGTGACACAGGTTATTGGGAGAGTTTAGGTTGGTTGTGACATATGTTACTGGGAGAGTGTGGGCTGTGACACAGGTTACGGGACGAGTGAGGGTTGTGACACAGGTTACAGGGAGAGAGTATGTTGTGACACAGGTTAAAGGGGAGTGCAGGTTGTGATATAGGTTACGGGGAGAGTGTGGGTTGTGACACAGGTGACGGAGGGAGTGTAGGTTAGACACAGGTTACGGGGCGAGTGAGGGTTGTGACAGGGGTTACGGGGAGATTGTAGGTTGTGACACAGGTTACAGGGAGAGTGTAGGATGTGACACAGGTTACAGAGAGAGTGAAGGTTGTGACACAGCTTAAGGGGAGAGTGTAAGTTGTGACACAGGTTACGGGGAGAGTGTAGGTTGTAACACAGGTTACGGGGAGAGTGAGGGTTGTGACACACGTTACTGGGAGAGTGCAGGTTGTAACACAGGTTACAGGGAGAGTGTAGGTTGTGACACAGGTTACAGGACGAGTGAGGGTTGTGACATGTTACGGGAGGAGTGAGGGTTGTGACACAGGTTACGGGGAGAGTGTAGGTTGTGACACAGGTTACGGAGAGAGAGTGGGTTGCAACACAGGCTTCGGGACGAGTGAGGGTTGTGACACAGGTTACAGGGAGAGTGTAGATTGTGACACAGGTTACGGGGAGAGTGTAGGTTGTGACACAGTTTACAGGGAGAGTGTAGGTTGTGACACAGGTTACGGGCAGAGTGAGCGTTGTCACACATGTTACAGGGAGAGTGTGGGTTGTGACACAGGATACGGGGAGAGTCTAGGTTGTGATACAGGTTACGGGAAGAGTGTAGGTTGTGATATAGGTTATGGGGAGAGTGTGGGCTGTGATACAGGTTACGGGGAGAGTGTAGGTTGTGACAGAGGTTATAGGGAGAGTGTAGGTTGTCACACAGGTTACGGAGAGAGTGTAGGTTGTGACACAGGTTACGGAGAGAGTGTAGGTTGTGAATCAGGCTAAGGGACGAGTGAGGGTTGTGACAAAGGTTACAGGGAGAGAGTAGGTTGTGACACAGGTTACAGGGGAGTGTAGGTTGTGATAAAGGTTACGGGGAGAGTGTGGGTTGTGACACAGGCTACGGGGAGAGTATAGGTTGTGACACAGGTTACGGAGGGAGTGTAGGTTAGAACACAGGTTACGGGGAGAGTGAGGGTTGTGACACCTGTTACGGGGAGAGTGTAGGTTGTGACACAGATTACAGGGAGAGTGTAGGTTGTGACGCAGGTTACAGAGAGAGTGAAGGTTGTGACTCAGGTTATGGGGAGAGTGTGGGTTGTGACACAGGTTACGGGACGAGTGAGGGTTGTGACACAGGTTACGTGGAGAGTGTAGGTTGTGACAGGTTACGGGACGAGTGAGGGTTGTGACACAGGTTACGGGGAGAGTGTAGGATGGTTGTGACACAGGTTACGGGGAGAGTGTAGGTTGTGACACAGGTTACGGGACGAGTGAGGGTTGTGACACAGGTTACAGGGACAGTGTAGGTTGTGACACTGGTTACGCGGAGAGTGTAGGTTGGATGTGACACAGGTTACGGGGAGTGTGCGGGTTGTGACACAGGTTATGGGACGAGTGAGAGTTGTGACACAGGTTACGGGACTAGAGAGGGTTGTGACACAGGATACAGTGAGAGTATAGGTTTTGACACAGGTTACATGGAGAGTGTAGGTTGTGACACAGGTTGCAGGGAGAGTGTAGGTTGTGACACAGGTTACGAGGAGAGTGTGGGTTGTGACACACGTTACAGGGAGAGTGTAGCTTGTGACACAGGTAACAGGGAGAGTGTAGATTGTGACACAGGTTACGGGACGAGTGAGGGTTGTCACAGAGGTTACGGGACGAGTGAGCGTTGTCACACAGGTTACAGGGAGAGTGTGGGTTGTGACACAGGATACGGGGAGAGTGTAGGTTGTGATACAGGTTGCGGGAAGAGTGTAGGTTGTGACATAGGTTACGGGGAGAGTGTGGGCTGTGATACAGGTTACGGAGGGAGTGTAGGTTAGAACACAGGTTACGGGGCGAGTGAGGGTTGTGACACAGGTTACAGGGAGAGTGTAGGTTGTGACGCAGGTTACAGAGAGAGTGAAGGTTGTGACACAGATTAAGGGGAGAGTGTAGGTTGTGACACAGGTTACAGGGAGAGTGTAGGTTGTGACACAGGTTACGGGGAGAGTGTAGGTTGTAACACAGGTTACGGGGAGACTGAGGGTTGTGACACACGTTACAGGGAGAGAGCAGGTTGTAACACAGGTTACAGGGAGAGTGTAGGTTGTGACACAGGTTACAGGACGAGTGAGGGTTGTGACAGAGGTTACGGGGACAGCGTAGGTTGTGACACACGTTATGGGGAGAGTGTAGGTTGTGACACAGGTTACGGGGAGAGAGTGGGTTGCAACACAGGTTTCGGGACGAGTGAGGGTTGTGACACAGGTTACAGGGAGAGTGTAGATTGTGACACAGGTTACGGGGAGAGTGTAGGTTGTGACACAGTTTACGGGGAGAGTGTAGGTTATGACACAGGTTACGGGCAGAGTGAGCGTTGTCACACAGGTTACAGGGAGAGTGTGGGTTGTGAAACAGGTTACGGGGAGAGTCTAGGTTGTGATACAGGTTGCGGGAAGAGTGTAGGTTGTGATATAGGTTACAGGGAGAGTGTGGGCTGTGATACAGGTTACGGGGAGAGTGTAGGTTGTGACAGAGGTTATAGGGAGAGTGTAGGTTGTCACACAGGTTATGGAGAGAGTGTAGGTTGTGACACAGGTTACGGAGAGAGTGTAGGTTGTGAATCAGGCTAAGGGACGAGTGAGGGTTGTGACAAAGGTTACAGGGAGAGAGTAGGTTGTGACACAGGTTACAGGGACGAGTGTAGGGTTGTGACACAGGTTACGGGGAGAGTGTAGGTTGTGACACAGGCTACGGGGAGAGTATAGGTTGTGACACAGGTTACGGAGGGAGTGTAGGTTAGAACACAGGTTACGGGGAGAGTGAGGGTTGTGACACCTGTTACGGGAGAGTGCAGGTTGTGACACAGGTTACAGGGAGAGTGTAGGTTGTGACGCAGGTTACAGAGAGAGTGAAGGTTGTGACACAGGTTATGGGGAGAGTGTGGGTTGTGACACAGGTTATGGGACGAGTGAGGGTTGTGACACAGGTTACGTGGAGAGTGTAGGTTGTGACAGGTTACGGGACGAGTGAGGGTTGTGACACAGGTTAAGGGGAGAGTGTAGGATGGTTGTGACACAGGTTACGGGGAGAGTGTAGGTTGTGACACAGGTTACTTGGAAAGTGTAGGTTGTGACACAGGTTACAGGGACAGTGAAGGTTGTGACACTGGTTACGGGGAGAGTGTGGGTTGTGACACACGTTACAGGGAGAGTGTAGGTTGTGACACAGGTAACAGGGAGTGTGTAGGTTGTGACACAGGTTACGGGACGAGTGAGGGTTGTGACACAGGTTATGGGGACATTGTAGGTTGTGACACAGGTTACAGGGAGAGTGTAGGTTGTGACACAGGTTACAGGGAGAATGTAGGTTGTGACACATGTTACAAAGAGAGTGGAGGTTGTGACACAGGTTACTGGAAGAGTGTAGGTTGTGACACAGGTTACGGAGAGAGTGTAGGTTGTGACACAGGTTACAGGGGAGTGTAGGTAGTGAAACAGATTACGGAGAGATTGTAGGTTGTGACACAGGTTACGGGGTGAGTGAGGGTTGTGACACGGGTTACGGGGAGAGTGTAGGTTGTGAGACAGGTTGCAGGGAGAGTGTAGGTTGTGACACAGGTTACAGGGAGAGTGTAGGTTGTGAAACAGGTTAAGGGGAGAGTGTAGTTTGTGACACAGGTTACGGGACGAGTGAGGTTGCGACACAGGATGCAGGGAGAGTGTAGGTTGTGACACAGGTTACAGGGAGAGTGTAGGTTATGACACAGGTTATGGGGAGAGTGTAGGTTGTGACACAGGTTACAGGGAGAGAGTAGGTTGTGACACATGTTACAAGGAGAGTGTAGGTTGTGACACAGGTTACAGGGAGAGTGTAGGTTGTGACACAGGTTACGAGACGAGTGAGGGTTGTGGCAGAGGTAACAGGGAGAATGTAGGTTGTGACACAGGTTACGGGGAGAGTGTAGGTTGTGACACAGGTTACGGGGAGAGTGTAGGTTGGTTGTGACATAGATAACGGCGAGAGTGTAGGTTGTGACACAGGTTACGGGGAGAGAGTAGGTTGTGACAGAGTTTATAGGGAGAGTGTAGGTTTTCTGTGACACAGGTTACGGGGAGAGTGTGGGTTGTGACACAGGTTACGGGACGAGTGAGGGTTATGACACAGGTTACGCGGAGAGTGAAGGTCGTGACACAAGCTATGGGGAGAGTGTAGGTTGGTCGTGACTCAGGTTATGGGGAGAGTGTGGGTTGTGACACAGGTTACGGGACGAGTGAGGGTTGTGACACAGGTTACGGGGAGAGTGTAGGTTGGTTGTGACACAGGTTATGGGGAGAGTGTAGGTTGTGACACAGGTTACGGGACGAGTGAGGGTTATGACACAGGTTGCCGGGACAGTGCAGGTTGTGACACAGGTTACGGGGAGAGTGTAGGTTGGTTGTGACACAGGTTACGGGTAGAGTGTGGGTTGTGACAGAGGTTACGGGACGAGTGAGGGTTCTGACACAGGTTAGGGGACGAGCGAGGGTTGTGACATAGGTTTCGGGGAGAGTGTGGGTTGTGACACAGGTTACAGGGAGAGTGTATGTTCTGACACAGGTTACAGGCAGAGTGTAGGTTGTGACACAGGTTGCGGGGAGAGTGTAGGTTGGATGTGACACAGGTTACGGGGAGAGTGTAGGTTGGTTGTGACACAGGTTACAGGAAGAGTGTAGGTTGTGACACAGGTTGCAGGACGAGTGAGGGGTATGACACAGGTTACGGGGAGAGTGAGGCATGTGGCAGAGGTTACGGGACGGGTGAGGGTTGTGACACAGGTTACGGGGAGAGTGTAGATTGTGACACAGGTTTCAGGGTGAATGTAGGTTGTGACACATTTTACAAGGAGAGTGTAGGTTGTGACACAGGTTACAGGAAGAGCGTAGGTTGTGACACAGGCTACGGGACGAGTGAGGGTTGTGGCAGAGGTTACAGGGAGAATGTAGGTTGTGACACAGGTTACAGGGAGAGTGTAGGTTGTGACACAGGTTACGGGGAGAGAGTAGGTTGTGACAGAGGTTACAGGGAGAGTGTAGGTTAGTTGTGACACAGGTTACGAGGAGAATGTGGGTTGTGACACAGGTTACGGGGAGAATGTGGGTTGTGACACAGGTTACGGGACGAGTGAGGGTTATGACACAGGTTATGGGGAGAGTGTTGGTTGTGACACAGGTTACAGGGAGAGTGTAGGTTGTAACACAGGTTTCAGTGAGAGTGTAGGTTGTGACACAGGTTACAGGGAGAGTGTGGGTTGTGACACAGGTTACGGGACGAGTGAGGGTTGTGACACAGGTTACTGCGAGAGAGTAGGTTGTGACACAGGTTACGGGGAGAGAGTAGGTTGTGACAAAGGTTACGGGGAGAGTGTAGGTTGGTTGTGACACAGGTTACAGGAAGAGTGTAGGTTGTGACACAGGTTGCAGGACGAGTGAGGGGTATGACACAGGTTACGGGGAGAGTGTAGGTTGTGACACAGGTTACGGGGAGAGTGTAGGTTGATCGTAACTCAAGTTACGGGGAGAGTGTGGGTTGTGACAAAGGTTACGGGACGAGTGAGGGTTATGACACAGGTTACGGGGAGAGTGTAGGTTGTGACACAGGTTACGGGACGAGTGAGGGTTGTGACACAGGTTACGGGGAGAGTGAAGGTTGGTTGTGACACAGGTTATGGGGAGAGTGTAGGTTGTGACACAGGTTATGGGACGAGTGAGAGTTGTGACACAGGTTACTGCGAGAGTGTAGGTTGTGACACAGGTTAGAGGGAGAGAGTAGGTTGTTACAGAGGTTACAGAGAGAGTGTAGGTTAGTTGTGACACAGGTTACTGGGAGAGTTTGGGTTGTGACACAGGTTACGGGACGAGCGAGGGTTGTGACACAGGGTATGGGGAGAGTGTTGGTTGTGACACAGGTTATAGGGAGAGTGTAGGTTGTGACACAGGTTACAGTGAGAGTGTAGGTTGTGACACAGGTTACGGGGAGAGTGTGGGTTGTGACACAGGTTACGGGACGAGTGAGGGTTGTGACACGGGTTACTGCGAGAGAGTAGGTTGTGACACAGGTTACGGGGAGAGAGTAGGTTTTGACAAAGGTTACGGGGAGAGTGTAGGTTGGTTGTGACACAGGTTACAGGACGAGTGAGGGTTATGACACCGGTTATGGGGAGAGTGTAGGTTGTGACACAGGTTACGGGGAGAGTGTAGGTTGGTCGTGACTCAGGTTACGGGGAGAGTGTGGGTTGTGGCACAGTTTACGGGACGAGTGAGGGTTGTGACACAGGTTACGGGGAGAGTGAAGGTTGGTTGTGACACTGGTTATGGGAGAGTGTAGGTTGTGACACAGGTTACGGGACGAGTGAGGGTTGTGACACAGGTTACGGGACGAACGAGGGTTGTGACACAGGTTACGGGGAGAGTGTGGGTTGTGACACAGCTTACAGGGAAAGTGTAGGTTGTGACACAGGTTACAAGGAGAGTGTAGGTTGTGACACAGGTTACGGGGAGAGTGTAGGTTGTGACACATGTTACGGGGAGAGTATGGGTTGTGACGCAGGTTACTAGGAGAGTGTAGGTTTTGACACAGGGTATGGGATGAGTGAGGGTTGTGGCAGAGGTTACGGGACGAGTGAGGGTTGTGACACAGGTTACGGGGACAGTGTAGGTTGTGACACAGGTTATGGGGAGATTGTGGGTTGTGCCACAGGTTACAGGGAGAGTGTAGGTTGTGACACATGTTACAAGGAGAGTGTAGGTTGAGACACAGGTTACGGGGAGAGTGTAGGTTGGTTGTGACACAGGTTACTGAGAGAGTGTAGGTTGTGACACAGGTTACGTGGAGAGTGTAGGTTGTGACAGAGGTTACAAGGAGAGTGTAGGTTGGTTGTGACACAGGTTACGGGGAGAGTGTAGGTTGTGACACAGGTAACGGAACGAGTGAGGGTTGTTACACAGGTTACGGGACGAGTGAGGGTTGTTTCAGAGGTTACAGGTAGAGTGTAGGTTGTGACATAGGTTACGGGGAGAGTGTAGGTTGGTTGTGACACAGGTTACTGCGAGAGTGTAGGTTGTGACACAGGTTACGTGGAGAGTGTAGGTTGTGGCAGAGGTTACAAGGAGAGTGTAGGTTGGTTGTGACACAGGTTACGGGGAGAGTGTAGGTTGTGACACAGGTAACGGGACGAGTGAGGGTTGTGACACAGGTTACGGGGAGAGTGTAGGTTGTTACACAGGTTACGGGGAGAGTGTGGGTTGTG
The DNA here is from genome assembly GCF_038502225.1 of Cherax quadricarinatus. Taxonomy (NCBI): domain Eukaryota; kingdom Metazoa; phylum Arthropoda; class Malacostraca; order Decapoda; family Parastacidae; genus Cherax; species Cherax quadricarinatus. The sequence goes on from NC_091293.1 coordinate 42,170,064, forward strand.
ACACAGGTTACGGGGAGAGTGTAGGTTATGACACAGGTTACGGGACGAGTGAGGGTTGTGAAACAGGTTACGGGGAGAGAGTAGGTTGGTTGTGACACAGGTTACGGGGAGAGTGTAGGTTGGTTGTGACTCAGGTTACGGGGAGAGTGTGGGTTGTGACACAGGTTACGGGACGAGTGAGGGTTGTGACACAGGTTACGGGACGAGTGAGGGTTGTGACACAGGTTACGGGGAGAGTGTGGGTTGTGACACAGGTTACGGGACGAGTGAGGGTTGTGATACAGGCTATGTGGATAGGGTGGGTTGTGACACAGGTTACGGGACGAGTTAGGGTTGTGACACAGGTTTCGGGGAGTGTGTGGGTTGTGACACAGGTTGCCTGACGAGTGAGGGTTGTGACACAGGTTACGGGGAGAGTGTGGGTTGTGACACAGGTTACGGTGAGAGTGTGGGTTGTGACACAAGTTACGGGGAGAGTGTGGGTTGTGACAGGTTACTGGGAGAGTTTGGGTTGTGACACAAGTTACGGGGAGAGTGTAGGTTGTGACACAGGTTACGGGGAGAGTGTGGGTTGCTACACAGGTTACGGGACGATTGAGGGTTGTGACACAGGTTACGGGGAGAGTGTGTGTTGTAACACAGGTTACGGGAAGAGTGTGGGATATGACACATTCTACGCGGATAGTGTGGGTTGTGACACAGGTTATGGGACGAGTGTGGGTTGTGACATAGGTTACGGGGAGAGTGTGGGATGTGACACAGGCTATGGGAGAGTGTGGGTTGCGACACAGGTTTCGGGACGAGTGTGGGTTGTGACACTGGTTACGGGGAGAGTGTGGGTTGTGACACAGGTTACGGAAAGAGTGCGGGATGTGACACAGGTTCAGGGGAGAGTGTGGGATGTGACACAGATTCAGGGGAGAGTGTTGGATGTGACACAGGTTCAGGGGAGAGTGTGGGATGTAACATAGATTAAGGGGAGAGTGTGGGATGTAACGCAGGTTCAGGGGAGAGTGTGGGATGTGACAGATTCAGGGGAGAGTGTGGAAAGTGACACAGGTTCAGGTGAGAGTGTTGGATGTGACACAGGTTAAGGGGAGAGTGTGGGATGTGACACATGTTAAGGGGAGAGTGTGGGATGTGACTCAGGTTAAGGGGAATGCTTGAAATGTACCATTATATCTTTCTCAAAAATTTTATTGCAGTAAATTGCAATAAAATATTAGCTCGAAGAATGTTGCAAAGAAAATATAATTACAAAGAAAAATAAAAAAAATTGGAAGGTGTAAGAGAGAGAATTACTCGCTAAAACCTGAAGAATGGAAAATAGGGATTGATCCAGGAATGTTATGGAAAACTAAAAAAACTGCAAAACATTTACGAAGGACAAAACAATGGCAGAAAAAATTCCATGACTGTCAGAGAAAATATAAATGTAAACGATAGAAAGAAATATATGAAAGAGATTGAATGGGACAATGAAAATGATTTTACTGACTTACCCGAGTTATTTATTATGTTATGCTATCTTACATCGCATTATATTATATTCTGTTAGAATATATTCCCAGGGAAGAATATGTTCATAGGCACACACTCACACACACACATAAGAACATAAGAACATAAGAAAGAAGGAACACTGCAACAGGCCTACTGACCCATACGGAGCAGGTCCATGGACCCCCCCCCCACTTAGACCAATGACCCAACCCCCAGATTATCCCAATGACCCACCCAGTCTGGTCATCGCCACTCAAGGATGGAGCACTGTACCAGAGCCAGCAGCACAAGCTAGTCAGGTCTAACTCACACCCACCCACACCCACTCATGTATTTATCTAACCTATTTTTAAAACTACACAACGTTTTAGCCTGAATAACTGTACTCAGGAGTTTGTTCCACTCATCCACAACTCTATTACCACACCAGTGCTCTCCTATATCCTTCCTGAATCTGAATTTTTCCAACTTGAAACCATTGCTGCGAGTCCTGTCTTGGCTGGAAATTTTCAGCACACTATTTACATCCCCTTTATTTATTCCTGTTTTCCATTTATACACCTCGATCATATCCCCCCTAATTCTACGCCTTTCAAGAGAGTGCAGATTCAGGGCCCTCAGTCTATCCTCATAGGGAAGATTTCTGATACATGGGATCATCTTTGTCATCCTCCTTTGTACGTTTTCCAGAGCATTTATATCCATTCTGTAATACGGTGACCAGAACTGAGCAGCATAGTCTAAATGAGGCCTAACCAAGGATATATAGAGTTGAAGAACAAGAACATAAGAACATAAGAATGTAGGAACACTGCAGAAGGCCTACTGGCCCATACGAGGCAGGTCCTTATCAAAACGACCTATTTATACTTCTAGATATGAAGCCAAGAATTCTGTTAGCTTTATTGCGAACACTAATGCACTGTTGTCTTGGTTTTAGGTTACTGCTAACCAGAACTCCTAAATCCTTTTCGCAATCGGTAGTATTAAGATATACATTATTTAGTTTGTATGTGGCATGGTTATTTAACTGTCCAATATTTAGAACTTTGCATTTGTCAATATTAAACTGCATCTGCCATTTCTCCGGCCATTGCGTCAGTCTATTCAAATCATCCTGGAGTGCTCTAATGTCCTCATTAGAATGAATTGCACGGCCTATTTTGGTGTCATCAACAAATTTGCTTATGTCGCTATTTATTCCCTCATCTATGTCGTTTATGTAAATTGTGAACAATAACGGGCCCAACACTGACCCCTGAGGAACACCGCTTGTGACGTGCCCCCATTCTGATTTCTCCCCATTTATGCAAACTCTCTGCTGTCTATTTGTCAGCCATGCCTCTACCCAGGAAAAAATTTCTCCTCCTATTCCGTGTGCTCTAAGTTTCCTCAATAGCCTCTGGTGTGGAACTCTATATCGAAAGCCTTACTGAAGTCCATATACACAATATCATATTCATTACCATGATCTACCTCCTCAAACACCTTAGTGAAAAAAGTTAGTAAATTCGTAAGACAGGAACGCCCCTTTGTAAAACCGTGTTGAGAATCATTAATCAATCTGTGCCTGTCAAGACGGCTACGAATTGCTTCGGCAATTATTGATTCCACAAATTTTCCCATTATGGAGGAAAGGCTTATTGGTCTATAGTTCGAAGCCAAGGACCTGTCACCTGCCTTGTAAATAGGTATTACATTTGCCATTTTCCACTTATCAGGCACTATGCCAGTTTGTAGTGATATGTTAAAAAGATTAGCCAAAGGTATGCTAAGTTCCTTTTTACATTCCTTTAACACCCTTGCAAACAGTTCATCAGGACCTGGGGATTTGTTAGGTTTTAGTTTCTCTATTTGTCTGAGGACCATGTCACTAGTTACCGCAACCGTACTTAGTTTATTATCATCCTGTTCTACATAATCTATTATTTCAGGAATATCGCTAGTATTTTCCTGGGTGAAAACTGAGAGGAAGTAAGAATTTAGAATTTCACACATATCCTTATCACTGTCAGTGATCTGACCAGAGTTACTCTTAAGTGGGCCAATCTTGTCCCTAATCTTACTTCTGTATACCTGAAAGAACCCTTTTGGGTTAGTCTTTGAATCTCTTGCGACCTTAGCCTCATAATCCCTTTTTGCTTTTCTTATTCTTTTTTTATTTCTCTCTTAAACTGAATATACTGATTATCTTAACTGCCCATCCCCTCTTTTAGTACGCCTATACATGCCTCTCTTTTGACCATTGAGATGTTTTAATCTATTGTTCATCCATTTGGGATCATTTTTGTTAGATCTAATTTCCCTACTCGGAACAAAAGTTGTCTGGGCAGCTAGAACTATGCTCTGAAAAAGTCATATTGGCAATCAAGATCACCTACCTGACCCATAGTCAGGACATCCCAATTTAGCCCATCCAAGTAATTTTTTAGTCCCATGAAGTCGGCCAAGCGAAAATCTGGGACAGAGATTTGATTGCAGTTATCTGGGTAATTCCATGATATATTGAAACTAAGTGTTTTGTGATCACTTTCCCCAAGCTCATCATTAACCTCAAGATTATTTATTAGTGAATATTTGTTGGCAAGAACCAAGTCAAGCAGATTGCTTCCTCTAGTTGGTTCTGTCACAACCTGTTCTAAAAAGCAATCCTGAACGGTATCAAGAAAGTCACTAGACTCAAGATTTCCTGTCATATTGTTCCAATCAATTTGTCTGAAGTTAAAATCTCCCATTATCACAACATCTTCATATCTAGATGCCTTATGAATTTCGTCCCATAACAGCTTATTGCACTCCCTATCAAAGGTTTGGGGGCCTATAAATAACACCCAAAATTAATTTGTCACATCCCTCGAGAAAGTAGCCAAACCGATTCTGTGTTCGATGTTTCTAATCTTATATCATGTCTAAGACAACAATTAAAATTTTCTCTGACATACATCGCCACACCACCACACTTCCTGTTGACCCTATCAGTGTGGAATAGTTTATAACCCTGTATGTTGCATTCAGAAGGCATTTCTCTATCTTTCAGGTTGAACCAGGTCTCTGTTATACCAATAATATCTATATTACCTACACTTGCAAGTAATTTTAGCTCATCTGTCTTATTTCTTAGACTCCTACTATTTGTATAGTAAACCTTAAGGGAGCTAGTCACTCGTTGCCCTCTACTATCTCTCTTTGTTTGTTGATCAATTGATTTGCCATTACTAGCAACTTTATTTTGAATATTGTCTTTTAAACATATCCCTGAGGTTTCCCGGTAATAACTGCTGTTTTTAACCCTAATGCTGCAGCCTGATTGTTTCCCACAAACACCCATACCTCTATAATCTATCAGTTTAAATTCCTAGACAAGTCATCAATTACCCTCTCAATTGAATTGGCTAATGCAACCACTCCATCCCCAGAGAGATGAACCCCATCCCTTGCATACATATCACGTTTGCCAAAGAAAAGGTCCCAGTTATCAATGAATGGGATTGCAAGTTCCTTGCAGTACCTGTCTAGCCAGCGATTTATACCAATTGCCCTAGACATCCACTCATTGCCCACTCCTTTTCTAGGCAAGATGCTACATATGACTGGGATCCCTCCCTTAGACCTAACTACTTCTATGGCTGACCTGTACTTATCCAGCAGCTCCTCTCTCCTGCCCTTCCCAATGTCATTACCCCCAGCACTAAGACAGATAATGGGCTTGTTCCCATTACCTGCCATAATATTATCCAACCTGCTAACTATGTCACCAACACCAGCTCCAGGAAGACACACTCTCTGTCTGACCTTTCTGTCTCTGTTACAAAATGCACGGTCCATATATCTTACCTGAGAATCGCCTACTATTAAAATATTCTTACCTTGATTAGCAGGGGAATCAGTGGCACCTTCAACCTCACTAACCACTGAAGTACACTCGTCTTGGAGAACAGAGAATCGATTTCCTACCCTCATATCTTCTCTATTAACTCTCCTCATCTTCCTTCTTCCTGAACTGTGAACCACTTGCCACTTAGAGCGGCTGCCACTATCACTGCTTGTGATCATTCCTACCTTACCAGCTAAATCCTTCTCACACTTGCTCCCAAACTCATCTATGCGAAGCTTCAGCTTCCTATTTTCCTCCTGAAGAAGTAGAATCTCCTTCTTCAACACATGAACCTGGGATTCTAAAGCACTACAACAAGCCATGGTATGGGTAACAGTCCACGCTATCTCCCAAGAGCTTTGTCTGGTATGACCGCTCTTGACCACACACACACACACACACACACACACACACACACACACACACACACTCACACACACACACACACTCACACACACACACACACACACACACACACACACACACACACACACACACACACACACACACACACACACACACACACACACACACATACATGTGTGGAAGGCATGGACATGATTGGAGAAAGAGACTACATTGCAGGTACAATTCAGTCCGGAGAACATAAAGTAGTCATTGGAGTGATTTATAACCCACCACAGAACTGCAGGAGGCCAAGAGAGGAGTACGAAGAAAACAACAGGGTGATGGTGGACAAACTGGCTGAGGTGGCAAGAAGAGCTCACTCGAGCAGAGCAAAGTTACTGGTAATGGGCGATTTCAACCACAGGGAGATCGACTGGGAAAACCTGGAGCAACATGGGGGTCCCGAAACATGGAGAGCCAAGATGATGGATGTGGTACTCGAAAACCTCATGCATCAACATGTCAGGGACACAACCAGAGAGAGAGGGGAGGATGAACCAGCAAGACTGGATCTTGTGTTCACCCTGAGCAGTTCAGACATTGAGGACATCACTTACGAGAGGCCCCTTGGAGCTAGCGATCACGTGGTTCTGAGTTTTGATTATATAGTAGAGTTGCAAGTGGAGAAGGTAACAGGAACTGAAGGGGACAGGCCAAACTATAAAAGGGGGGACTACACAGGTATGAGAAACTTCCTGCAGGAGGTTCAGTGGGACAGAGAAATGGTAGGAAAATCAGTAAACGAGATGATGGAATATGTGGCAACAAAGTGCAAGGAGGTAGAGGAAAGGTTTGTTCCCAAGGGCAACAGAATCAATGGGAAGACCAAAGTGAGTCCTTGGTTTACCCAAAGATGTAGGGAGGCAAAACTAAGTGTAATGGAGAATGGAAGAGGTACAGAAGGCAAAGGACCCAGGAAAATAAGGAGGTCAGTCGAAGAGCCAGAAGCGAGTATGGGCAGATAAGGAGGGAGGCCCAGCGACAGTATGAAAATGGCATAGCATCAAAAGTCAAGTCTGACCCGAAACTGCTGTATAGCCACATTAGGAGAAAGACAACAGTCAAAGACCAGGTGATCAGCCTGAGGAAAGAAGGTGGAGAGCTCACACGAAACGATCAAGAGGTATGTGAGGAGCTAAGCAAGAGATTTAAGGAAGTATTCACTGTGGAGACAGGAAGGACTCTGGGGAGACAGGACAGAGGGGGACACCAACAAGTGCTGGATGACATACGAATAACTGAGGAGGAGGTGAAGAAGCTGCTGAGTGACCTTGATACCTAAAAGGCAATGGGACCGGACATCTCCCCATGGGTCCTTAGAGAGGGAGCAGAAATGCTGTGTGTCCCATTAACCACAATCTTCAACACATCCCTTGAAACGGGACAACTACCTGAGGTATGGAAGACGGCAAATGTAGTTCCCATTTTTAAAAAAGGAGACAGAAAAGAGGCACTAAACTACAGACCAGTGTCACTGACGTGTATAGTATGCAAAGTCATGGAGAAGATGATCAGGAGGAGAGTGGTAGAGCACCTGGAATGGAACAAAAGTATAAATGACAACCAGCACGGTTTCATGGAAGGCAAATCCTGTGTCACAAACCTTCTGGAGTTTTATGACAAAGTAACAGAAGTAAGAGACGAGAGAGAGGGGTGGGTTGATTGCATCTTCTTGGACTGCAAGAAGGCCTTAGACACAGCTCCTCACAAGAGATTAGTGCAGAAACTAGAGGATCAGGCGCGTATAACGGGAAGAGCACTTCAATGGATCAGAGAATACCTGACGGGGAGGCAACAATGAGTCATGGTGCATGATGAGGTATCACAGTGGGCACCTGTGACAAGCGGGGTCCCACAGGGATCGGTTCTAGGACCAGTGCTATTTTTGGTATACGTGAATAACATGATGGAAGGGATAGACTCAGAGGTGTCCCTGTTCACAGATGATGTGAAGTTAATGAGGAGAATTAAATCAAATGAGGATCAGGCAGACCTTCAAAGAGACCTGGACAGGCTGGACACGTGGTCCAGCAACTGGCTTTTCGAATTCAACCCTGCCTAATGCAAAGTCATGAAGATTGGAGAAAGGCAAAGAAGACCGCAGACGGAATATAGGCTAGGTGGCCAACGACTGCAAAACTCGCTCAAGGAGAAAGATCTTGGCGTGATTATAACACCGAGCACGTCTCCGGAAGCACACATCAACCAGATAACTGCTGCAGCATATGGGCGCCTGGCAAACCTGACATTAGCATTCCGATACCTAAGTAAGGAATCTTTCAAGACACTGTACACCTTGTACGTCAGGCCCATACTGGAGTATGCAGCACCAGTTTGGAACCCGCACCGGGTCGAGCACGTTAAAAAAATAGAGAAAGTGCAAAGGTTTGCAACAAGGTTAGTTCCAGAGCTAAGGGTAATCTCCTACGAAGAAAGGTTGAGGAAAATCGGACTGACGACACTGGAGGACAGGAGGGATAGGGAAGACATGATAACGACATGCAAAATACTGCGTGGAATAGACAAGGTGGACAGAGACAAGATGTTCCCCAGAGGGGACACAGAAACAACGGGTCACTCTGGGAAGCTGAAGACTCAGATGAGTCACAGGGATGCTAGGAAGCAGTTCTTCAGTTACAGAGTGGTCAGGAAGTGGAACAGTCTGGCGAGCGATGTAGTGGAGGCAGTTACCATACATAGCTTTAAGACGAGGTATGACAAAGCTCATGGAGCAGGGAGAGAGAGGACCTAATCGCGTTCAGTGAAGAGGCGGGGCCAGGAGCTGAGTCTCGATCCCTGCAACTACAATTGAGTACACACACACACACACACACATGGTACGTGACGAGGTGTCAGAGTGGGCGCCTGTGGCGAACGGGGTTCCACAGGGGTCAGTCCTAGAACCTGTGCTTTTTTTTTTTTTTTTTTTTGTATAAGTGAGTGACATAACAGAAGGGATAGACTCAGAAGTGTCCTTGTTTGCAGATGATGTGAAGTTAATGAGAAGAATTAAATCGGTCGAGGATTAGGCAGGACTACAAAGAGACCTGGACAGGCTACAAGCCTGGTCCAGGAACTGGCTTCTTGAATTTAACCCCACCAAATGCAAAGTCATGAAGATCGGGGAAGTGCAAAGAAGACCGCAGAGTATAGTTTAGGTGGCCAAAGACTGCAAACCTCACTCAAGGAAAAAGATCTTGGGGTGAGTATAATACGGAGCACATCTGAGGCACACATCAATCAGATGACTGCTGCAGCATACGGGCGTCTGGCAAACCTAAAGATAGCATTCCGATACCTCAGTAAGGAATCGTTCAAGACTCTGAACACCATATACATCAGGCCCATATTGGAGTATGCAGCACCAGTTTGGAATCCACACCTGGTCGAGCACGTCAAGAAATTAGAGAAAGTGCAAAGGTTTGCAACAAGACTTATCCCAGAGCTAAGGGGATTGCCCTACTATGAAAGGTTAAAGGAAATGGGCCTGATGACAATTGACGGCAGGAGGGTCTGGGAAGACATGATAACGACATATAAAATACTGCGAGGAATTGACAAGGTGGACGAAGACGGATGTTCCAGAGATGGGAGACAGAAAGAAGGAGTCACAATTTGAAGTTGAAGACTCCCATGAGTCAAAGGGATGTTAGGAAGTATTTCTTCAGTCATAGAGTTGTCAGGAAGTGGAATAGCCTAGACAGGTCCGTAGTGGAGGCAGGAATAAGTGAGTACACAGAGGAGCTGAGACTCGACCCCTGCAACTGCACATAGCTCAGTACACACGCACACACTCACACACACACACACACACACACACAAACACGCACACACACATGATTACATTTAAAATTTTCATAATCTTTGACATGGTAGATAGAGACAGATTTTTGAACTGAGAGTCGTAGAGGCGACGGGTCAAAGATGGAAGTTGAAGAGACAGATGAGCCACAGAGACGTAAGGACTTTCACGGTGTTAAAATAAGCAGAAACAAAACTAGCTGAGAAAGTAGAAGAGGAAAAGACAATACACAGTTTTAAGAGCAGGTATGATAGGGCCCACGAGACTGGAACCTTTAATCCCAGCGATTGTAGTTTAAGACGGGACCAGGAACTGAGAATCGACCCCAGCAAACACTCGATGAGTACACACACAAGTTCGTCATTACAAGAATTGAAAATAAAAACACAGAAAAAAACGAAACAAGACCATTGACCTGAACACAGCAGTTAACTAATTCATAATTGTTCACACAAGTTCATTTATTTCAGCGTTTGTGTTGAAGACATTTTTCTCTGTCACTGTTTTTCCGCACACTAACTTCTTTTGTTTTTCCTCTTTGCTTCACTCGGATGAAAGGAGAAGAATCTATGCCACAATAGATGACCATCGTGACCAATGGTTGTGCATAATAGAACTTGTGGGCGCCTCACTTCACCAAACCTGACACCACAACAATGTGTACAACAATTATTATTATGGCTCCTGCGGTGATGACAACACCCATTCTCTCTCTCATATTATTATTATTATAATTATTATTATTACTGTATTCCCGAGAAGCGCTGAACCTTAATTCGAAGTGAAAGAGGACCGCTCCAATTCCTTGGACCAAGAGCGTAAAGTGCAACGAAGGACCGTGAAAGTGCACCAGTATTAATCAATTTGTGAAACTGGTGACAGGATATCCTCGCCGCACATTTTTGAAGTAAGGATTAAAGTAAATTCTCAGCATATATACAAATATATATATATATATATATATATATATATATATATATATATATATATATATATATATATATATATATGTATATATATTATATATATATATATATATATATATATATATATATATATACATATACATATATATATATATATATATATATATATATATATATATATATATATATATATATATATATATATATATATATATGTATATATATATATATATATATATATATATATATATATATATATATATATATATATATATATATATATATATATATATGTGTATGTATATACTTTGCAAAAGCCTTCGACAAGTGTGACCATGACGTAATAGCGCACAAAATGCGTGCTAAAGGAATAACAGGAAAAGTTGGTAGATGGATCTATAATTTTCTCACAAACAGAAAACAAGGAGTAGTAGTCAACAGAGTAAAGTCCGAGGCGGCTACTGTGAAAAGCTCTGTTCCATCTTGTTTCTCATCCTCATATCTGACATAGACAAGGATGTCAGCCACATCACCGTGTCTTCCTTTGCAGATGACACCCGAAACTGCACGACAGTGTCTTCAATTGCAGACACTGCAAGGCTCCAGGCGGACATCAACCAAATCTTTCAGTGGGCTGCAGAAAACAATATGAAGTTCAACGATGAGAAATTTCAGTTACTCCGATATGGTAAACACGAGGAAATTAAAACTTCATCAGAGTGCAAAACAAATTCCGGCCACAAAATAGAGCGAAAAACCTACGTCAAAGACCTGGGAGTGATCATGTCGGAGGATCTCACCTTCAAAGACCATAACATTGTATCAATCGCAGCTGCTAGAAAAATGACAGGATGAATAATGAGAACCTTCAAAACTAGAGATGCCAAGCCCATGATGACACTCTTCAGGTCGCTTGTTCTACCTAGGCTGGAATATTGCTGCACACTAACAGCACCTTTCAAGGCAGGTGAAATTACTGACCTAGAAAATGTACAGAGAACCTTCACGCCGCGCATAACGGAGATAAAACACCCCAATTACTGGGAGCTCTTGAAGTTCCTGAACCTGTATTCCCTGGAACGCAGGCGGGAGAGATACATGATTATATACACCTGGAAAATCCTAGAGGGATTAGTACCGAACTTGCACACGAAAATCACTCGTAACGAAAGCAAAAGACTTGGCAGACGATGCAACATATCCCAATGAAAAGCAGGGGTGTCACTAGCACGTTAAGAGACAATACAATAAATGTCAGGGGCCCGAGACTGTTCAACTGCCTCCCAGCATACATAAGGGGGATTAACAATAGACCCCTGGCAGTCTTCAAGCTGGCACTGGACAAGCACCTAAAGTCGGTACCTGACCAGCCGGGCTGTGGCTCGTACGTTGGATTGCCTGCAGCCAGCAGTAACAGCCTGGTTGATCAGGCTCGGATCCACTAGGAGGCCTGGTCACAGACCGGGCCGCGGGGGCGTTGACCCCGGAACTCTCTCCAGATAAACTCCAGCCAGATATATATATATATATATATATATGTATATATATATATATATATATATGTATATATATATATATATGTATATATATATATATATATATATGTCGTGCCGAATAGGCAGAACTTGCGATCTTGGCTTAAATAGCAACGCTCATCTTGCCATATAGGACAAGTGAAAATTTGTGTATGCAATAATTTCGCCAAAATCATTCTGAACCTAACGAAAAAAATATATTTCACTGTGTTTGTTTAGTATTAAATTACTGTAAACAAACCTAAAATATATTTAGTTGGGTTAAGCTAAAATAAATTGTTCTTGTTATAATAAGGTTAGGTAAGTTTTCTAAGTTCCTTTTGGCGCAAAATTATAAATTTTTACATCAACATTAATGAAAAAAATATATCTTTGAACGTATAAGAGAAAATTTTAGAAAGGACTAAATTTTAAATGAGTTCTTGCTAATTGACCAGTTTTACATATTCGGCACGACATATATATATATATAAATTATATATATATATATATATATATATTTATATATATATATATATATAAATATATATATATATATACATATATATATATATATAAATATATATATATATATATATATATATATATATATATATATATACATATATACATATATATATATATATATATATATATATATATATATATATATATATATATATATATATATATATACATATATATATATACATATATATATATATATATATATTATATATATATATATATATATATATATATATATATATATATATATATATATATATATATATATATATATATATATATATATATATATACATATATGTGTGTGAGAGTGTGTGTGTGTGTGTGTCGTGCCAAATAGGCAGAACTTGCCATCTTGGCTTAAATAGCAACGCTCATCTTGCCACACAGGACAAGTGAAAATTTGTGTATGCAATAATTTCGCCAAAATCATTCTGAACCTAACGGAAAAAATATATTTGATTGTGTTTGTTTAGTACTAAATTATTGCAAACGTATTTAAAATATATTTAGTTGCGTTAGGCAAAAATAAATTGTTCTTGTTATAATAAGGCTAGGTAAGTTTTCTAATATTTTTTTTCGTGCAAAATTAAAAATTTTTGCATTAACTTTAATGAAAAAATGTATCCTTAAACGTATGAGAGAAAATTTCAGAAAGGACTTAATTTTAAATGAGTTCTTGCTGGAACTGATGGGATCATGACAGAAATGTTAAAAGCAGGGGGGGATATAGTGTTGGAGTGGTTGGTACTTTTGTTTAATAAATGTATGAAAGAGGGGAAGGTACCTAGGGATTGGCGGAGAGCATGTATAGTCCCTTTATATAAAGGGAAAGGGGACAAAAGAGACTGTAAAAATTATAGAGGAATAAGTTTACTGAGTATACCAGGAAAAGTGTACGGTAGGGTTATAACTGAAAGAATTAGAGGTAAGACAGAATGTAGGATTGCGGATGAGCAAGGAGGTTTCAGAGTGGGTAGGGGATGTGTAGATCAAGTGTTTACATTGAAGCATATATGTGAACAGTATTTAGATAAAGGTAGGGAAGTTTTTATTGCATTTATGGATTTAGAAAAGGCATATGATAGAGTGGATAAAGGAGCAATGTGGCAGATGTTGCAAGTATATGGAATAGGTGGTAAGTTATTAAATGCTGTAAAGAGTTTTTATGAGGATAGTGAGGCTCAGGTTAGGGTGTGTAGAAGAGAGGGAGACTACTTCCCGGTAAAAGTAGGTCTTAGACAGGGATGTGTAATGTCACCATGGTTGTTTAATATATTTATAGATGGGGTTGTAAAGGAAGTAAATGCTAGGGTGTTCGGGAGAGGGATGGGATTAATTAAATTTTGGGGAATCAAATTCAAAATGGGAATTGACACAGTTACTTTTTGCTGATGATACTGTGCTTATGGAAGATTCTAAAGAAAAATTGCAAAGGTTAGTGGATGAGTTTGGGAATGTGTGTAAAGGTAGAAAGTTGAAAGTGAATATAGAAAAGAGTAAGGTGATGAGGGTATCAAATGATTTAGATAAAGAAAAAATTGGATATCAAATTGGGGAGGAGGAATATGGAAGAAGTGAATGTTTTCAGATACTTGGGAGTTGACGTGTCGGCGGATGGATTTATGAAGGATGAGGTTAATCATAGAATTGATGAGGGAAAAAAGGTGAGTGGTGCGTTGAGGTATATGTGGAGTCAAAAAACGTTATCTATGGAGACAAAGAAGGGAATGTATGAAAGTATAGTAGTACCAACACTCTTATATGGGTGTGAAGCTTGGGTGGTAAATGCAGCAGCGAGGAGACGGTTGGAGGCAGTGGAGATGTCCTGTTTAAGGGTAATGTGTGGTGTAAATATTATGCAGAAAATTCAGAGTGTGGAAATTAGGAAAAGGTGTGGAGTTAATAAAAGTATTAGTCAGAGGGCAGAAGAGGGCTTGTTGAGGTGGTTTGGTCATTTAGAGAGAATGGATCAAAGTAGAATGACATGGAAAGCATATAAATCTATAGGGGAAGGAAGGCGGGGTAGGGGTCGTCCTCGAAAGGGTTGGAGAGAGGGGGTAAAGGAGGTTTTGTGGGCAAGGGGCTTGGACTTCCAGCAAGCGTGCGTGAGCGTGTTAGATAGGAGTGAATGGAGACGAATGGTACTTGGGACCTGACGATCTGTTGGAGTGTGAGCGGGGTAATATTTAGTGAAGGGATTCAGGGAAACCGGTTATTGTCATATAGTCGGAATTGAGTCCTGGAAATGGGAAGTACAATTCCTGCACTTTAAAGGAGGGGTTTGGGATATTGGCAGTTTGGAGGGATATGTTGTGTGTCTTTATATGTGTATGCTTCTAAACTATTGTATTCTGAGCACCTCTGCAAAAACAGTGATAATGTGCGAGTGTGGTGAAAGTGTTGAAAGATGATGAAAGTATTTTCTTTTTGGGGATTTTCTTTCTTTTTTGGGTCACCCTGCCTCGGTGGGAGACGGCCGACTTGTTGAAAAAAAAAAATGTATGTATATATATATATATATATATATATATATATATATATATATATATATATATATATATATATATATATATATATATATATATATATATATTTATATATATATATATGTATGTATATATACAAGGAATTCGCAAGAGCAGGCGAAATATACACAAACACTGATCTCTGGCTGAAGGAGCCTCGAACCTACGAACCTTGGAACAAGGTGCGCAGTGCTATACCAAACTCACCACACTGGACCAATACCTTGGAGTCCAGCTTGCGCTAGACTTCGATCCAAGACAGCCAGCTTTCAGGGAGAAGGCTTACAGCATTTCATCTTATCCCCTGCATGCCAGAGATTAGTGTTTGTGTATATTTCGCTTGCTCTTGCTAATTCCTTGCATTGTTAATATCTCTAGTAAGGCTGATGCATGCAGGGGATGAGATGAAAAGCTGTAAGCCTTCTCCCTGAAAGCTGGCTGCCTTGGATCGAAGTCTAGCACAAGCTGGACTCCAAGGTATTGGTCTAGTGTGGTGAGTTTTGTATAGCACTACGTACCTTGTTCCAAGGTTCGTAGGTTCGAGTCTCCTTCACCCAGGGATCAGTGTTTGTATATATATATATATATATATATATATATATATATATATATATATATATATATATATATATATATATATATATATATATATATATATATGAACATAAGAAAAGAAGGAACACTGCAACAGGCCAACTGACGCATGCGAAGCAGGTCCATGACACCCTCCGGCCTAGAACAATGACCACCTATTCAGGTCACTTCCACTTTAGGAAGGAGCACGGCACCAGACCTGGTAGCACAAGCTAGTCAGGTCCAACTCACACCCAACTACACCCGCTCATGTATTTAACCAACCTATTTTTAAAACTACTCAAGGTCTTAGCTTCTAGGACGATACTCGGGAGTTTGTTCTACTCAGCCACAACTTTATTACCAAACCAGTGCTTTCCTATATCCTACCTGAATCTGAATTTTCCAACTTGAAACCAATGCTACGAGTCCTGTCTTGGCTGATATTTTCAGCACACTATTTACATCCCCTTTATTAATTCCTGTTTTTCATTTATACACCGCAATCATATCATCCCTAATTCTACGCCTTTCTAGAGAGTGCAGATTCAGGGTCCTCAGTCTGTCCTCATAGGGAAGATTTCTGATACATGGGATCAACTTTGTCATCCTCCTTTGTACGTTTTTCATTACATTTGTATCCATTCTGTAATATGGTGACCAGAACTGAACAGCATAATCTAAATGAGGCCTAACCAAAGATATAGAGTTGAAGAACAACCTGAGGACTTCTCTTATTAATACTTCTTGATATGAAGCCAAGGATTTATTGCGAACATTTATGCACTGTTGTCTTGGTTTCAGATTTACTGCTTACCAGAACTCCTAAATTCTTTTTACAATGTATATTATCTATCTACATATATAGTATACAAATATATATGTAGGGCCTTATTCGCTTGCCGAATAAGGCAAGCGAAAATTTGTGCATGCAATAATTTAGCAAAAATCATTCTGAACCTAACGAAAAAAGTATATTTCATTGTGTTTGTTTATTATTAAATTATTGTATATTTAGCTAAAATATATTTAGTTGGATTAGGCTAAATTAAATTGCACTTTTTATAATAAGGTTAGGTAAGTTTTCTAAGGTACTTCTGATACAAAATTATTAATTTTTAAATTAACATAAATGAAAAAAAATATGTCTTTAAACGTATAAGAGAAAATTTTAGAAAGGACTTAATTTTAAATGAATCCTTGCTAATTGAGAAATTTTACCTATTCGGCAGGATATATATATGTATGCAATAAGATCACAGTAAACAGGTGATTTCAGAATATGCAAAACAACCACTGTGAAATAATAAGGAATTCCAAGCGCTTTGGTGAATACTCACATTATCAAGGAACAATAAAAGTAATGCATCAAAGGAAGGCATATAAAGGGTCTAGCCCACACCTCAATATCACATCCCACAAGAAAGCAACATCTGACGCGCGACTCATAAGAAAGTTAACACTGCAGCAGGTCCGCTGGCCCAACTAGACAGGTCCTTCACACAACCCACCAACAAACTATTCCACCCAAGAACTAAGAATTTTAAAATTTATTATTTGTCCAATGTATTATTAAATTCTTCCCAAATTCTATTAATTATAAATGGATCTAATTTATATAAACCAAAGGAAATATTCATATTATTGTCAAAACTGCATTTTATGAAACAAGATTCAATTATATTCTTGTCGACCATGGACTTGCTTGATACAACTTTCTTAACTTTTTGAAAATCAATTGGATGGTTAAAATCTCTCACATGAATAAGCATTGGAATCTTGTCCAGTTCTAATGCTATATTTTTTTTTATTTTTTTTTTATTATCACACTGGCCGATTCCCACCAAGGCAGGGTGGCCCGAAAAAGAAAAACTTTCACCATCATTCACTCCATCACTGTCTTGCCAGAAGGGTGCTTTACACTACAGTTTTTAAACTGCAACATTAACACCCCTCCTTCAGAGTGCAGGCACTGTACTTCCCATCTCCAGGACTCAAGTCCGGCCTGCCGGTTTCCCTGAATCCCTTCATAAATGTTACTTTGCTCACACTCCAACAGCACGTCAAGTATTAAAAACCATTTGTCTCCACTCCTATCAAACACGCTCACGCATGCCTGCTGGAAGTCCAAGCCCCTCGCACACAAAACCTCCTTTACCCCCTCCCTCCAACCTTTCCTAGGCCGACCCCTACCCCACCTTCCTTCCACTACAGACTGATACACTCTTGAAGTCATTCTGTTTCGCTCCATTCTCTCTACATGTCCGAACCACCTCAGCCCTCTGGACAACAGTTTTGGTAATCCCACACCTCCTCCTTACTTCCAAACTACGAATTCTCTGCATTATATTCACACCACACATTGCCCTCAGACATGACATCTCCACTGCCTCCAGCCTTCTCCTCGCTGCAACATTCATCACCCACGCTTCACACCCATATAAGAACGTTGGTAAAACTATACTCTCATACATTCCCCTCGTTGCCTCCAAGGACAAAGTTCTTTGTCTCCACAGACTCCTAAGTGCACCACTCACTCTTTTTCCCTCATCAATTCTATGATTCACCTCATCTTTCATAGACCCATCCGCTGACACGTCCACTCCCAAATATCTGAATACGTTCACCTCCTCCATACTCTCTCCCTCCAATCTGATATTCAATCTTTCATCACTTAATCTTTTTGTTATCCTCATAACCTTAGTCTTTCCTGTATTCACCTTTAATTTTCTTCTTTTGCACACCCTACCAAATTCATCCACCAATCTCTGCAACTTCTCTTCAGAATCTCCCAAGAGCACAGTGTCATCAGCAAAGAGCAGCTGTGACAACTCCCACTTTGTGTGTGATTCTTTATCTTTTAACTCCACGCCTCTTGCCAAGACCCTCGCATTTACTTCTCTTACAACCCCATCTATATATATATTAAACAACCACGGTGACATCACACATCCTTGTCTAAGGCCTACTTTTACTGGGAAAAAATTTCCCTCTTTCCTACATACTCTAACTTGAGCCTCACTTTCCTCGTAAAAACTCTTCACTGCTTTCAGTAACCTACCTCCTACACCATACACTTGCAACATCTGCCACATTGCCCCCCTATCCACCCTGTCATACGCCTTTTCCAAATCCATAAATGCCACAAAGACCTCTTTAGCCTTATCTAAATACTGTTCACTTATATGTTTCACTGTAAACATCTGGTCCACACACCCCCTACCTTTCCTAAAGCCTCCTTGTTCATCTGCTATCCTATTCTCCGTCTTACTCTTAATTCTTTCAATTATAACTCTACCATACACTTTACCAGGTATACTCAACAGACTTATCCCCCTATAATTTTTGCACTCTCTTTTATCCCCTTTGCCTTTATACAAAGGAACTATGCATGCTCTCTGCCAATCCCTAGGTACCTTACCCTCTTCCATACATTTATTAAATAATTGCACCAACCACTCCAAAACTATATCCCCACCTTCTTTTAACATTTCTATCTTTATCCCATCAATCCCGGCTGCCTTACCCCCTTTCATTTTACCTACTGCCTCACGAACTTCCCCCACACTCACAACTGGCTCTTCCTCACTCCTACAAGATGTTATTCCTCCTTGCCCTATACACGAAATCACAGCTTCCCTATCTTCATCAACATTTAACAATTTCTCAAAATATTCCCTCCATCTTCCCAATACCTCTAACTCTCCATTTAATAACTCTCCTCTCCTATTTTTAACTGACAAATCCATTTGTTCTCTAGGCTTTCTTAACTTGTTAATCTCACTCCAAAACATTTTCTTATTTTCAACAAAATTTGTTGATAACATCTCACCCACTCTCTGCTATATTTATGTTGTTTTAATCTTAGTTCGAGACTTTTACCAGTTTGACCGTAATAAACTTTATCGCAAATTTTACAAGGAATCTTATAGACACATCCGTCAGCATTTTGGGGGGAATTCTTTATCAAAATTTTTTTTTACTGTATCAAGATTTTTAAATACAACTTTGATATTAAAAGTCTTAAGAAAAGAAGGTATATCAACCAAGTTTTCATAGTAAGGGAGAACCAACATATTTTTAGTTGAATAAGGTTGGTTGTCCCTTTTTGGATTGTAAAAAGTATTTCTAGCAATTTTAAAAGATTTATCAATTACGTTTCTTTGGTATTTCAAATCATTACCTATTTCATAAATTTTGGATAATTCCTCATCTATGAACTCAGGACTACAAATTCGTAAAGCTCTCAAAAACATTGATGAGAAAACAGAGAGTTTGACTCTATCTTGATGCGAGGAATAATAGTGGACATAGGAACAGTTATTTGTAGGTCTTCTGTAAATTTTAAATTTGAATTCATTATTACCCTTAATAATTAAAACATCTAGAAAATGTAATGTGTTATTTTCTTCAAACTCATCAGTAAAGTTTATAGAATGGGCTATTTAATTTGCCAAGGAAATGGTGTATATCTACAATCTTGGGCATAAGACAGAAAATATCATCAACATATGTGAACTGTTTAGCTCTATTAGGGAGGATTGTGTTAAGCAATCTTGTTTCAAAAAATTCCACGTATAGGTTACTAAGAACAGGTGAAAGAGGATTTCCCATTGCCATACCAAACTGGACAAGCTGGACGCCAAGGTATAGGTCCAGTGTGGTGAGATTGGTACAGCACTGCGTACCTTGTTCCAAGGTTAGTAGGTTCGAGTCTTCTTCAGCCAGAGATCAGTGTTTACGTATGAATGTATATATATATATATATATATATATATATATATATATATATATATATATATATATATATATATATATATATATATATATATATATATTCTGAAACTTTAAAATGCAGTGCAATAAATTCTTTGGAATATGCAGTCTACTTTCCATGGAAAAAATGTATGAACAATGCAGCCGTGAGAACAGTGAGCCATGATGCAGCCTTAATGCTGAGACCAAGACAGCTGAGATAGGGGATCCTGCAAGTTTACGAAGAAGCAACGCATGCAACACGTGCATACATCTCTAACATCACGTGCCGGAAATCCCTGATCAAATTAGATTTTGTAAATGACTTTATTCCAGAGTTGTTCATGACCATTTTCTTGTACTTAATCCATTAATTCAATCTTGTTACAACAGTGACTCGAAATTTCTCTTCAGAGACTTACGAAACTGATTTACGTTAAGGTGTCCAGCAGGGAGACCCTTCTCGCCCCTTCCTTTCTTTTTCTATTTGGCAATCAAAACGATCACTTAGGACCTGGAAAATTAGCTCAATATTTAGTTTTTGTATGATGGCACACGAACGGGTACCAAAGAATCTTTTGTCAAAGACATCAAAATTATCAAGGAGCGAGGGGGAGAAAATATTGACCTCTCCCTAAACCCTTAGAAATGTGAACTGGAGTCTTCTGATAAGCACACTATTAAACAGGTCTCAGCTGCCCTGCAAGGAGTTGCAGTCGTTGATGCCAATGATTGCACTCTTCTTGGTGCCTCACTTGGGTCAAATGCTATAGGTGAAATCTTGACAAAAAAGAAAAAAAAATCTGACCTCAAGTGATCTCATATCTTACCTCAATGCCGTCTGTCTCAGCACGTGCCCATCGCTTCCTAAGCCATTTACGTTTTACGATGCTCTCCATCTTTCGTCTGCCCCAAACTGGAGAGCACAATTCCATCCTAAAGTCCCTGCTAGAAAAGAGCCCGAAACCTTTTTCTGGATGAATCGCACTAAAAGCAAACCACACTTTCAGTTAGATTAGCAGGATTGGCCATGCTTACAGCTTTCTTATCCTCCTCCAATGGATCCAAAGAGCTTGTGAAGGAAACTCTACCAGAACATTTATACAATCTGACTTGGGTGAATAACTTTAGCTATATTAGTAGCGCTAGCATGAAATGCTCTTTCTGCGCAGACACTGCTGCAGTGATGCTAGAGGGTGCAAACTCTGCAAACAACAGAGTTCGCCTTTTAGCTAAAGGTCAGCATCACTAGTGCGAATTACTTCCCACTAGATTACATATCTGTGACTGGCACATGTCTAGACCCGCAGACCCTTCGTACTACAGTGGCTCTCCACTTTGCTGCCCCTGTTCACACTGTGTACAAGTGCATTTTCAATAAAATCAACTAATACTGTCAACGTTATGTGAACTGCAAGTATATGGTTCAGAGAACTGACAGGATAAATTAGACACATGTGTAATACTTGGGTATCTTTATTGAGGAAACGTTTCGCCACACAGTGGGTTCATCAGTCCAATAAAAAGAAGAATGGTGAAGATCAGTAGAAGGTTGAGGCAATTAGTCCCTCAGCCTCGAGTCGATGTAATTAATCCATCTATCTTGATAAGACTGATGTTCACTATTAAAGTTCCAAAAGTCAGCAGACTAGATAGAATGGCGTCAATGAGATCTTCAAGAAAAGCCTTTCTACAGCCCTATGTCCAGCCGACAGAGAACCTCGATCTTTACTACCTAACACCCCAGATGTACCTGCTTGCATCCTTGATGGGAACACAATATATCCATGAAAGAATAGTAGACTAATCATGTACACTTATACTTGCGCATCTACCCTGGCTGATACCCACCTTTCATTTAGTGTTGGTCAGTAGGGTGAGTCTGATGATTACAGGGAAAATCTCAGCTTAACAGGAACAGGGTTTCTCCTGCAGGATTGGAGACCCTTTGGTTCATGGGAAAGGCATGCAATGGGTTTTCTGAAAGAGATGGGTTGAAAGGCTCATCGAAACCACTAGAGACCCGAGGGCTGCCATCTTTTTCTTCCAATGCCTCAGTATAGCAATTCAGAGAGGGAACGCGTACTGCATCTTTGGTTCCTGACAGGCGTCTGAGGAACTCTAGGAGCTCCACAACTTTATCAAAAAATTTCCATACTCTTTACAATTCTGCACACATGCATTTTCCAAACTACTGTACTCATCAACACGTGACCATTTATTTTATGACATTATTCACATAAAGGTTTAAAAATCTCCCATAGACATACATACATACACACACACACACACACACACACACACACAAACACACACACACACACACACACACACACACACACACAAACACACACACACACACACACACACACACACACACACACACACACACACACACACACACACACACACACAC
Organism: Cherax quadricarinatus; assembly: GCF_038502225.1. Taxonomy (NCBI): domain Eukaryota; kingdom Metazoa; phylum Arthropoda; class Malacostraca; order Decapoda; family Parastacidae; genus Cherax; species Cherax quadricarinatus. The sequence continues at coordinate 42,192,891 of NC_091293.1, forward strand.
ATATATAAATATATATATACATATATCTATATATATATATATATATATATATATATATATATATATATATATATATATATGTATATATGTATGTATGAATATCTTGTAGGATTGCGTGGCCCAGTGGGTTAGAGCATCATGTGTAATTTTCGTTCACCATGAGGTGGGTCAAAAACGACAAGGGTTCGAATCCTTGGCTAGTCGCAGTGTTGTTATTGATTCAATACCTCTCGTTCGTGGTTATAATAATGTATATATATATATATATATATATATATATATATATATATATATATATATATATATATATATATATATATATATGTATATATATATATATATGTGTGTGTGTGTGTGTACTCACCTATTTGTACTCACCTATTTGTGGTTGCAGGGGTCGAGTCACAGCTCCTGGCCCCGCCTCTTCGCTGATTGCTACTAGGTCCTCTCTCTCCCTGCCCCATGAGCTCTATCATACCTCGCCTTAAAACTATGTATGGTTCCTGCCTCCACTACATCCCTTTCTAGGCTATTCCACGGCCTGACTATGACTGAAGAAATACTTCCTAACATCCCTTTGATTCATCTGAGTCTTCAACTTCCAATTGTGACCTCTTGTGTCTGTGTCCCATCTCTGGAACATCCCGTCTTTGTCCACCTTGTCTATTCCGCGCAGTATTTTATATGTCGTTACCATGTCTCCCCTGACCCTCCTGTCCTCCAGTGTCGTCAGGCCGATTTCCCTCAACCTTTCTTCGTAGGACAATCCCCGTAGCTCTTGGACTAGTCTTGTTGCAAACCTTTGCACTTTCTCTAATTTCTTGACGTGCTTGACTAGGTGTGCATTCCAAACTGGTGCTGCATACTCCAGTATGGGCCTGACGTAGATGGTATACAGGGTCTTAAACGAATCCTTACTGAGGTATCGGAACACTATCCGTAGGTTTGCCAGGCGCCCGTATACTGCAGCAGTTATCTGATTGATGTGTGCCTCAGGAGATATGCTCGGTGTTATACTCACCCCCAGATCTTTTTCCTTGAGTGAGGTTTGCAGTCTTTGGCCATCTAAACTATATTGTGTCTGCGGTCTTCTTTGCCCTTCCCCAATCTTCATGACTTTGCATTTGGCAGGGTTAAATTCAAGGAGCCAGTTGCTGGACCAGGCTTGTAACCTGTCCAGGTCTCTTTGTAGTCCTGCCTGATCCTCGTCCGATTTGATTCTTCTCATTAACTTCGCATCATCTGCAAACAAGGACACTTCTGAGTCTATCCCTTCCGTTATGTCTTTCACATATACCAAGAACAGAACAGGTCCTAGGACTGACCCCTGTGGAACCCCGCTTGTCACAGGCGCCCACTCTAACACCTCGTCGCGTACCATGACTCGTTGTTGCCTCCCTGTCAGGTATTCTCTGATCCATTGCAGTGCTTTTCCTGTTATGTGTGCCTGATCCTCTAGCTTTTGCAGTAACCTCTTGTGAGGAACTGAGTCGAAGGCCTTCTTGCAGTCCAAAAATATGCAGTCGATCCACCCCTCTCTCTCTTGTCTTACTTCTGTCACCTTGTTATAAAACTCTAGTAGGTTTGTGACACAGGATTTTCCTTCCCTGAAACCGTGCTGGTTGTCAATTATACACTTGTTTCTTTCCAGGTGCTCCACCACTCTCCTCCTGATGATCTTCTCCATGACCTTGCATACTATACACGTTAGTGATACAGGTCTGTAGCTTAGTGCCTCATGTCTGTCTCCCTTTTTAAAAATTGGGACTACATTTGCCATTTTTCCATACCTCAGGGAGTTGCCCAGTTTCAAATGATGTGTTGAAGATCTTTGTTAATGGCTCACCCAATATCTCTGCTCCCTCTTTAAGGACCCATAGAGAGATGTTGTCTGGTCCCACCGCCTTTGAATTGTCAAATTCGCACAGCAGCTTCTTCACCTCCTCCTTGGTTATATGTACCTCATCCAGCACTTGCTGGTGTGCCCCCCAGTTCTGATTTCTTGGAGTCCTACTGGTTTCAACTGTAAATACCTCTTTAAATCTTGTGTTGAGCTCCTGACAAACCTCTCGGTCGTTTCTTGTGAATTCCCCATCACCCTTCCTCAGTCTGATTACCTGGTCCTTGACTGTTGTTTTCCTCCTGATGTGGCTGTACAACAGCTTCGGGTCAGTCTTTACTTTTGATGCTAAGTCATTTTCATATTGTCTCTGAGCCTCCCTTCTTATCTGTGCATATTCGTTTCTGGCTCTTCGGCTGATTTCTTTATTTTCCTGAGTTCTCTGTCTTCTGTACCTTTTCCATTCTCTAGTACACCTAGTTTTTGCCTCCCTACACCTTTGGGTGAACCAAGGACTCGTTCTGTTCTTCCCATTATTTCTGTTTCCCTTGGGAACAAACCTCTCCTCTGCCTCCTTGCATTTTGTTGCTACATAGTCCATCATTTCTTGTACTGGTTTTCCTGTCAGTTCCCTCTCCCACTGAATGTCTTAAAGGAAGTTCCTCATGCCTGAGTAGTTCCCCCTTTTGTAGTTTGGTTTTTCCCAGCCTATTCCTGCTACTCTCTCCACTTGGAGCTCAACTATGTAGTCGAAGCACAGAACCACATGATCACTAGCTCCCAGGGGCCTTTCATACATGATACCCTCGATGTCCGACCTACTCATGGTGAATACAAGGTCCAGCCTTGCTGGTTCATCCTCTCCTCTCTCTGTGGTAGTGTCTCTAACATGTTGATGCATGAGGTTTTCCAGTACCACATCCATCATCTTGGCTCTCCATGTTTCTGGACCCTCATGGGGCTCCAGGTTTTCCCAGTCAATCTCCTTGTGATTGAAATCACCCATAACTAGTAACTTTGCTCCCCCCATGTGTGCTCTCCTGGCCACCTCGGCTAGTGTGTCGATCATTGCTCTGTTGCTCTCATCGTATTCTTCTCTTGGCCTCCTGTGGTGGGTTGTACATTACTGCAATTATCACCTTATGCCCCTCAGACTGGATTGTTCCTACTAAGTAGTCCCTTTCGCCCGTGCCATCCATTCCTTCCATTTTCTCAAAACCCCACTGGTTTTTAATGAGCAGTGCAACTCCTCCTCCCCCTCTCCTCCCTCTGTCTTTCCTGAGGATTTGATATCCGGATGGAAAGATTGAATCTGTTATTATTCTGGTGAGTTTTGTTTCTGTGAGTGCTATTATGTCTGGGGATGTTTCCTTGATTCTTTCGTGCCACTCCTCATACTTGTTTGTTATTCCATCTGCATTTGTATACCACACCTTCAACTTCTTTTCTAAGACTGTGGTCTGGGAGGTATATTGGGGTTGGGGAAGTGGGAGACCTGGTAAGGAACTATGGGTTGTTGCTGTGGGGGTGGAGTTTGCAATGTAGTGGGTGGGGGCATTGGATGTGGCATGCGTGTTTTGATTTAGAGTGTTTGGTTGCACTGGGGTTGACCTGGTTGGGAGGCTTCTATAGGAAGTTGTGAGGGAGGCTGTATTTGATCTTCTTCCTGGGTCTGGGATCTCCTGTCTGTCTTCTCCATCCCCTCTCTTTCCTCCTTTCCCCTTTGTACCATCTCTCTCAGTTTCTGCCTTTCTTCTTGTGTTCTGTCGCGGTCGAGATACACCTTCCTGTATGCAGGCATGTCCCTTAATCGTGCTTTCTCCTGCAGGATCCTGGTCCGAGTCGCTTCTGCCTTGAAGGTCACTCTCACTGGCCGGGTTCTTTTTTTTACAAACCCCCCTATTCTCCGAAAATTTTCCAGCTGGGTCATGTCGTCTTCTCCTATTGCTTTCATGATGCTTTCAATTGCTTTTTTTCCCCTTGTTTTCTTGCTTCATATGTTTCCCCTTCAACTTCCTGGAGCCCATACACAAAGACTGACCACACCCTTTCATTCTCCCACTGCATATCCCTGTGTATCCCCTCATTTAATTTGGTTTCCTCCACTGCAGCTTTCCTTTCATCAGTGGCCTGTCATTTTCCCTTCTCGGCTTTCCTTGGGCTCTGTTGTTGTCAGGGCCTCCACATAAAGCTTAGCTCTTTCATTTGCTACAGTCTCCTCTGATAGAGCTTCTCCATGCAGTTGTGCCCCTTCTTTCCCAACAGTCCCCTTATTTGTGGCTGAGGTAGCAGTCTCTGTTGTCAATCCCAAAATGTTCTTTAGTTCTTTAGGCTGTTTCAGATTTTTCAATTCCTCTGTATCCTAGCTTCTGCTGCTTTGACATGCACCTCCCACTTCCTGCTTTCCATATCTATCCTCTCTTCCATTGTCATGCTAAGTTCTTCTAGTTTCTTTTCCCATTCATGATCCCTTTTTATGAGCTCTGCTGCCCAATCTTCCTTTGCAGTTTCCTCCTCCTGTCCCTTGGTTTTTCTTGTTGCTCTCTGGCAACCCATTTTTGTTTTATCCTGATTGCCTCAGAGTGGGAAACCTATGTAGTTCTGTATGTTAGGTTAGTAGTGTGTATGTCAGAGTGTGGAGGGGGAAGTAGTGGAGGAACTGTGGCTATGTGGGAGAGGAGTGGGGAGGGGTGAGGAGGGTTTAGGGTGAACGGGGGAGGGGAGGGTGATCGAGGGAGGGGAGGGATCAGGGGAAGTAGTGAGATGTCGGTGGTGAGGGGGGAGTGTATGTGTGAGTCTGGATATGTGTGTGTGTGTGTGTGTGTAATTTTGTGTGGAATTATGTGTGGAATTATGTGTGGGTTTATTATGTACTGAAAGGTAGGTGGCTTCTACGTTGTAATGTAAGTCTCAGTGGTCCTTGGCTGCCCACAACTTCTTGTGACCTGACCCCCAACCCCCTGGGACTTACTGGCATGTACTTACAGTGTGTGTGTGTGTGTGTGTGTGTGTGTGTGTGTGTGTGTGTGTGTGTGTGTGTGTGTGTGTGTGTGTGTGTGTGTGTGTTTGTGTATGTGTGTGTATATATGTGTGTGTGTGTGTGTATGTGTGTGTGTTTGTGTGTGTGTGTGTTTGTGTATGTGTGTGTATATATATATATGTGAGTGTGTGAGTGTGTGTGTGTGTGTGTGTGTGTGTGTGTGTGTGTGTGTGTGTTTGTGTATGTGTGTGTATATATATATATATATATGTGTGTGTGTGTGTGTGTAATTATGTGTCGAATTATGTGTGGGTTTATTATGTGTCTGAAAAGTAGGTGGCTTGTGCTTGGAGTGTAATGTGGATTCTCAGTGGTCGCTTATGTCCACAACCTCTTGTGACCTGACTCCCACCCTCCTGAGACTTACGCTCACCTACTTACAATGTTGCCTATGCTTGACCTGCTTATAGTAAGTTAATCGCCTTGTTCAATAGATTACCATTTGCTATTCCTTATTGATTACTTGAGTGCCTATTCTTTATCATGCTATGAGAGTTAGACCATTCACATTCAGCTTGGCGGTTAATTGAAGCCTGGAACCCCACACCCAAACAACCACTCATAGGTGATACAGTACTTGTAGTGCAGCTGTAGCACTGAGATTGTCCAGCTCGATGTGACGTCCTGGCGTAGATCCAGCTCGGTGTACGTCCTGGCGTAGATCCACCTCAATTTCTTCTCGTTAATAATGTACCCTATTCACTGTATTTCTCTCACTGGTCGCACTATTGTTTCACTTTATTATCTTTCTTGGGTGACACTTGACAACGTCGCCTTACACACTAGCCTGCCCACTCTGCGCCACAACGTTTTTATTTTCTAGATCACTTACAAAATTGTGGCTCTCTCCACACTTATGTGGCTCAGGCAGATTAAAAATCACTTCTAGGGTTGTTCACTACCCTGACACACTCAGCAACCCTTGCAGAACACTTGCATAGCCCTCAAAAACACTTATATTCCCGGAGCACGGAAGGCGTGACTAGCGTGTTCACTGTCCCTGTGTGTGTGTGTGTGTGTGTGTGTGTGTGTGTGTGTGTGTGTGTGTGTGTGTGTGTGTGTGTGTGTGTGTGTACTCAACTAATTGTGGTTGCAGGGGTCGAGACTCAGCTCCTGGTCCCGCCTCTTTGCTGACAGCTACTAGGTCCTCTCTCTCTCTGCTTCCTGAGCTTTGTCATACCTCGTCTTAAAGCTATGTATGGTTCCTGCCTCTACTACATCACCTTCTAGGGTTTTCCACTTCCTAACGACTCTATGACTGAAGAAATACTTCCTAACATCCCTCTGACTCGTCTGAGTCTTCAGCTTCCAATTGTGACCCCTTGTTTCTGTATCCCCTCTCTGGAACAACCTTCTCTGTCTACCTTATCTATTCCACGCAGTATTTTGTATGTCGTTATCATGTCTCCCCTGATCCTCATGTCCTCCAATGTAGTCAGTCCGATTTCCCTCAACCTTTCCTCGTACGACATTCCCCTGAGCTCTGGAACTAGCCTTGTTGCAAACCTTTGTACTTTCTCTAACTTCTTGATGTGCTTGACCAGGTGTGGGTTCCAGACTGGTGCTGCATATTCCAGTATGGGCCTAACATACACAGTGTACAGTGTCTTGAACGATTCCTTATTAAGGTTTCGGAACGCTATTCTCAGGTTTGCCAGGCGCCCGTATGCTGCAGCAGTTATTTGGTTGATGTGTGCCTCTGGTGATGTGCTCGGTGTTATGGTCACCCCAAGGTCTTTCTCCCTGAGTGAGGTTTGTAGTCTTTGTCCACCTGCGTATACTCTGTCTGCGGTCTTCTTTGCCCTTCCCCAATCTTCATGACTTTGCATTTGGCAGGGTTGAATTCGAGAAGCCAGTTTCTGGACCACGTGTCCAGCCTGTCCAGGTCTCTTTGCAGTCCTGCCTCATCCTCATCCGATTTAATTCTTCTCATCAGCTTCGCATCATCTGCAAATAGGGACACTTCAGAGTCTATTCCTTCCATTATGTCGTTCGCATATATCAAAAATAGCACTGGTCCTATAACTGACCCCTGTGAAACCCCGCTCATCACAGGTGCCCACTGTGATACCTCTTCACGTACCATGACTCGCTGTTGCCTCCCTGTCAGGTATTCCCTGATCCATTGCGGTGCCCTCCCTGTTATATGTGCCTGATCCTCCAGCTTCTGCACTAATCTCTTTTGAGGAACTGTGTCAAAGGCCTTCCTGCAGTCCAGGAAAATGCAATCAACCCACCCCTCTCTCTTGTGTCTTACTTCTGTTGCCTTGTCATAAAACTCCAGAAGGTTTGTGACACAGGATTTGCCTTCCATGAATCCATGCTGGTTTTCGTTTATAATCTTGTTCTGTTCCAGGTGTTTCACCTGGGGGGAGGGAGATAGATGGTTTGGGGGAGGGGGTTAGATGGTTTGGGGGAGGGGGAGGTATCTATGGGGAGGGGGAGAGGTGGTTAGGGGAAGCGGGAGTATGTGTATGTGTCAAGTGTATGTGTGCTTGTGTATGTGTGTGTGCATGTGTGGGAGAGAGGGATGTGATTAAGGGGGGAAGGGGGAGAGAAGGATGAGGGTAGAGTGACCCCTAGAAACCGAGGAGGTGTGTGTGTGATGGGATTAGTAGGGGAGGGGAGGTGGGGAGAGGGGAAGAGTAGGATGAGGGTAGAGTGACTGTGTAGGGTGTGTGTGTGTATGTATATGTGTGTGTGTGTATGTATGTGTGTGTGTATGTATGTGTGTGCGTGTGTATGTATGTGTGTGTGTGTGTGTGTGTGTGTGTGTGTGTATGTGTGTGTGTGTGTGTGTGTGTGTGTGTGTTTGTGTGTGTGTGTGTGTGTGTGTGTGTGTGTGTGTAGGTGTGTGAGTGAGAGATGGTTAGGGGGGTAGGGGAGGGGTTGTTGTGGTTGAAAGATCTGTTATACCTCTGTCGTGTAGGCTCAAATTTAGTCCCAGTTGTCTTTCCTAGTAAAGCTACTCTCTCCACTTATTGCCCTTTCTGGATTTAAGTATCAGTTACTGCTGGTTATTATCCTATTCCTTGCTCACATTGAGAGAGGACTTCCTAGCTTCCTAAGTATTCATACTGCTAATAACTACCGGTAGTAATACTGCGTTACCCCTACGTTACCCCTCGCTAGACTGCTCTCCTCCTCACACTCTCGTCAACACTATCTTCACCTTATCTATGCTATTTCTACTCTAATTCTGGTAATAGCTTGCAGGAGTGAGTGACCAGTATCTAACAGTGATGCAAGACCAGAATCCAGAGCCAACATGCAACCACAATAGGTGAGCAATACTTGCGCTTGCAGCGGTGCGGTGACAAGTTGCCAGCTGCAGACTACGTAGTCATCATACATAGGCCTTCTATCACTATTTTGAGATCCTTCACCCATGATGTTTATAACCATATATGCTCATACATCCCTCGTTCCTCAAGTGATTTCACTTTTCACTTATGATAGTATACACTTCACATTATATACACTTCACTTTATATGTATAATGGCACACAACTTGTTGTGACGTCACTGCTTCAGCAGGCCTACTCTGTCACTTTCCCTTATTATATGTTTTATTTTTCCTTTTTTCCTTTTGCTTATTAACTTTTTCCCTCTCAGTTGTCACTACCACTTATTACTGCTAGCAGTTAATGAACGCCTTAAAAACACTAAGGTTCTCGGAGCCTTGTGCCCCAACGTCTGCGTGACTGTGTGCGTGTGTGTGTGTGTGTGTGTGTGTGTGTGTGTGTGTGTGTGTGTGTGTGTGTGTGTGTGTGTGTGTGTGTGTGTGTGTGTGTGTGTGTGTGTGTGTGTATTATCATAAACTCTCACACACGGGCACAGACGCACGCACAGAGTGAAAGAATTCAGTTTGGTAAGCTCGATGGAGGCTGAGGACCGAGACATTGACTGACAGACAAAACAATTATTAATTTTTAAATCTCTATATCCCACACTGTCAATCACACCTAACACCTCCATCTGTAGAAAATAGAGAGAGAGAGAGAGAGAGAGAGAGAGAGAGAGAGAGAGAGAGAGAGAGAGAGAGAGAGAGAGACAGACAGACAGACAGACGGACAGACAGACAGAAAGAGATAGAGATATAAATCATTTAGATTCTGCATTAACACTTGAGTAAACTGGAGTGATCCTAGTAGACCAGTTAACATCACTTGACCGTACCAGAGTGATCTTAGAGAGCCACTAAATATCACTGGAACTATAGTGGTTTAGTGGACCACTGATTATCAAAGGAGCAAACCAGAGTGATCTTAGAGGATCACTAAATATCACTGGAACTATAGTGGTCTTAGTGGACCACTTAAAATATCAAAGGAGCAAACCAGATTGATCTTAGAGGACAGCTTAACATCAATGGACCAACAAAAGCGATCTTAGAGATCCATTTATTATCACTAGACATAACAGAATGCTCTTCAAGGATCACTAAATAATCATTGACCCAAACCAGGGACCACTTAACATGACCAGACCAACCAGAGTGACCTGCGAGGACCACTCAATATCAATGATCTATCCAGGCAGACCTTAGATGACCACTTAATATCGCTGTACCTCCCAGATTTATCTTGATATCAACAGACCAACTCCAGTGATCTTAAAAAAGAACTTATTATCGCTACACCAATGTGAGTGATTTTAGTGGTCCGCTTAATATCACTGGACCAACCAGAGTGATCTAAGAGGACCACTTAATATCACTAGAGCAACTTAGGTTTTCTTTCCAAACTTAAATCATCGTAAAGACAACACTTCTTCAAGAAGTGGCAAGCAAGTTTTGTTTTTCTTGAATATTCTTGTGGAATTCTCTTAAGGAAAGAATTTGGAACGTTGATTATGGGAGTCTTGGCCCCTTGACCCAATAATCCTTTGACCCTTGAGCACTCTGACCTCTTTAACCTTTTGACCCCCACTAGTCTTCGATCCCTATTAAGGCTGCACGTTGCCTGAACACCAGCACTCAAGAATCCGTAATAAAATGATTAAGGTTATATCTTAGTGTATTTCTCATGAGGTATACACTCCTTCACGTTTGTATACACCGAGAGACACAACCTTTCAAGTGTACATACACTGCTGCTCTCACCATATGCACGTCATGTACATGCAAAGAATAATGAAGGAATTAGACGGTTCTCTACTCACTCATATCACAGGAACCTGATGACGATATGATTAACAACAACAACAACAACAACAACAACAACAACAACAACAACAATAATAATAATAATAATAATAGCAGCAACAGCAACTTTAATAACAACAATAGCAACAATAACAAATAAGCGGATAATGTTAACTAAGATCTAAATTCAGACCAAGTCAGCAGTATCACAGAGCACTCTTCCTCAGCAATTGTACAGGAAAACTAACATAGCTTGGAAATGCAAGAATATATATATATATGTCGTGCCGAATATGTAAAACTGGTCAATTAGCAAGAACTCATTTAAAATTAAGTCCTATCTAAAATTTTCTCTTATACGTTTAAAGATATATTTTTTTCATTAATGTTAATGTAAAAAAATTTAATTTTGCTCCAAAAGAATCTTAGAAAGCTTACCTAACCTTATTATAACAAGAACAATTTATTTTAGCCTAACCCAACTAAATATATTTTAGATTTGTTTACAGTAATTTAATACTAAACAAACACAGTGAAATATATTTTTTTCGTTAGGTTCAGAATGATTTTGGCGAAATTATTGCATACACAAATTTTTCCCTGTTATTCCTAACTTACTTTCAGCGTTCATCCAAAACTGGTATTCCTCCATGCTTGCAAGAATAACTTAAACTATCAGGGGAAATGAAACGGGTATTAAAGAAAACGGAGGGTTCAATTCCTGCTCCGCTCAAACTGTAAATAAACCAGAGGGCTGGATCCCTACTTCAATTAAACAATATGTATTAAATAAACGAAGGGTTCTATGCCGGCTCTGAGCAAACAGTAAGTAGAATGGGGTCACTTGACCATCCAATCTTCTCACCAACAAATCAAGAGTGTCCTATGACAGTTCCCTTGATATAATAAAGAGCTCAATGAAACAAATTGTCACTGGAAAATCTCGGGTCCCTAGAGTCTAATCCTCCAAAGTGTTTCAAGCTCACACAAAAATAGATGGCAGAATTAACTAGTATTCCTGCCTTGACTTGACTTACAATAAATTGAGACTAACAATCACCAAATCTTTTAAATACCTGTACTGTAGTCCTACCATAGAGAATGATTACTCATGGCTGGTGGTAACCGTCTGTGGTATGCGGCATTGAAGTTCCAATGGTAGATTCAAGATGGAGTTGAATCTTGATTCAGTCGAGTTGATCCTGGCAAGGTCGCCACTTGTGAAGGCTTACTCAGCCCTGTAACAACTTCACACAGTATTACCCAGGCTGGCTCCTCCTCAGGAAAATTAATGAATAGAAAAAGAAATAATAACAAACATAAACACTTTATTATATAGAAAATATAAAATACTTAAATATAAATATGAAATATTAATCCTACATTAAAGAAAATGAAAAATGAAAAATATAAATGATAACTGAATTCATCGCTAATATATATAGGGGTGTCTGGTGTTGGTGACACTGTGTTGTTGAAATTGTAGCCGTTGCTGATGATAGGAGGGGGGGTCGCAGGTGTTGGTTACAATCCACCGGTTCGTTCTTCACAGTATAGCCGTGAGTATTATATCCCGATGACAGGAAAGCAGGTTCTTTACCACTGCAATGATGAGGGGTTACGTCCTGCAATTTCATACAGGTGCACAGGTAATTTATTCCAAAATGGTGAAGTCTCAGGACGTTAGTCCATCTCCATCAGTTCTGCTCGTTGATTGGCAGATGACCCTCTCTGTCATCCAAGCTGGAAAGATAGACAGGTTACCCACTGCTTAAGAAATCACTCTCCATGATAAGTACAATACCTAAAAGACGTGGTGATTATTACAACAGTCAACCTAGAGCAAAACTGAAAGGACTAAGTTTATTATTGGTCAAAAGTGAAGCTTTCAGCCAATAAATCCACTAGAATACAAGGCAGGCATGTACTTACAGTAGTGCTGGGAGCTGTGAGTCTAGTGATTACTGTTTGGACGGGAGCCCCACACGTCACCTTTCGGGGGGGGGGGGAAGAAGGAGGGGAAGGGATAGCGGGAGCTAGACTGACCCTACCTTAACAAGTAGCCGGCAATGAAACTATCACTTTTGGGGAGGGGAAAAAAGGCAGGAATAGCAGGAACTTGACTTACCCTACCTTAACAAGTAGCCGGCAATGAAACTATTGTTACTATATACTCCCTCTCTACTCCTATCTATTGAACTTTTCCCTCACAGGGATCATTTTTGTTAGATCTAATTTCCCTACTCGGAACAAAAGTTGTCTAGGCAGCTAGAACTATGCACTGAAAAACGTCATATTGGCAACCAAGATCACCTACCTGACCCATAGTCAGGACATCCCAATTTAGCCCACCCAAGTAATTTTTCAGTCCCATGAAGTCGGCCAAGCGAAAATCTGGGAGAGAGATTTGATTGCAGTTATCTGTGTAATTCCATGATATATTGAAACTAAGTGATTTGTGATCACTTTCCCCAAGCTCATCATTAACCTCAAGATTATTATTTAGTGAATCTTTGTTGGCAAGAACCAAGTTAAGCAGATTGTTTCCTCTAGTTGGTTCTGTCACAACCTGTTCTAAAAAGCAATCCTGAACCGTATCAAGAAAGTCACTAGACTCAAGATTTCCTGTCATATTGTCCCAATCAATTTGTCTAAAGTTAAAATCTCCCATTATCACATTTTCATATCTAGATGCTTTATGAATTTCTTCCCATAACAACTTACTGCACTCCCTACCAAGGTTTGGGGGCCTATAAATCACACCCAAAATTAATTTGTCACGAGCCTCGAGAAATCGAAGCCAAACCGATTCTGTGTTCGATGTTTCTAATCTTATATCATGTCTAAGACAACAATTTAAATTTTCTCTAACATACATCGCCACACCACCACCCTTCCTGTTGACCCTATCAGTGTGGAATAGTTTATAACCCTGTATGTTGCATTCAGAAGGGATTTCACTACCTTTCAGGTTGAACCAGGTCTCTGTTATACCAATAATATCTATATTACTTACACTTGCAAGTAATTTTAGCTCATCTATCTTATTTCTTAGACTCCTACTATTTGTATAGTAAACCTTAAGGGAGCTAGTCACTCGTTGCCCTCTACTATCTCTCTTTGTTTGTTGATCAATTGATTTGCCATTACTAGCAACTTTATTTTGAATATTGTCTTTTAAACATATCCCTGAGGTATCCCGGTAATAACTGCTGTTTTTAACCCTAATGCTGCAGCCTGATTGTTTCCCACAAACACCCATACCTCTATAGTCTATCAGTTTAAATTCCTAGACAAGTCATCAATTACCCTCTCAATTGAATTGGCTAATGCAACCACTCCATCCCCAGAGAGATGAACCCCATCCCTTGCATATATATCACGTTTGCCAAAGAAAAGGTCCCAGTTATCAATGAATGGGATTGCAAGTTCCATGCAGTACCTCTCTAGCCAGCGATTTATACCAATTGCCCTAGACATATATTCATTGCCCACTCCCTTTCTAGGCAAGATGCTACATATGACTGGGATCCCTCCCTTAGACCTAACTACTTCTATGGCTGACCTGTACTTATCCAGCAGCTCCTCTCTCCTGCCCTTCCCAATGTCATTACCCCCAGCACTAAGACAGATAATGGGCTTGTTCCCATTACCTGCCATAATATTATCCAACCTGCTGACTATGTCGCCAACACCAGCTCCAGGAAGACACACTCTCTGTCTGACCTTTGTGTCTCTGTTACAAAATGCACGGTCCATATATCTTGCCTGAGAATCGCCTACTATTAAAATATTCTTACCTTGATTAGCAGGGGAATCAGTGGTACCTTCAACCTCACTAACCACTGAAGTACACTCGTCTTGGAGAACAGAGAATCGATTTCCTACCTTCACATCTTCTCTATTAACTCTCCTCATCTTCCTTCTTCTTGAACTGTGAACCACTTGCCACTTAAAGCGGCTGCCACTATCACTGCTTGTGATCATTCCTACCTTACCAGCTAAATCCTTCTCACACTCGCTCCCAAACTCATCTATGCGAAGCTTCAGCTTCCTATTTTCCTCCTGAAGAAGTAGAATCTCCTTATTCAACACATGAACCTGGGATTCTAAAGCACTACAACAAGCCATGGTATGGGCAACAGCCCACGCTAACTCCCAAGTGCGGTTAAGTGCGGTATGACCGCACTTAACCACTGACCTCAGCGTATACATATATATATATATATATATATATATATATATATATATATATATATATATATATATATACATATATATATATATATATATATATATATATATGTATATATATTATATAATATATATATATATTTTATCACACTGGCCGATTCCCACCAAGGCAGGGTGGCCCGAAAAAGAAAAACTTTCACCATCATTCACTCCATCACTGTCTTGCCAGAAGGGTGCTTTACACTACAGTTTTTAAACTGCAACATTAACACCCCTCCTTCAGAGTGCAGGCACTGTACTTCCCATCTCCAGGACTCAAGTCCGGCCTGCCGGTTTCCCTGAACCCCTTCATAAATGTTACTTTGCTCACACTCCAACAGCACGTCAAGTATTAAAAACCATTTGTCTCCATTCACTCCTATCAAACACGCTCACGCATGCCTGCTGGAAGTCCAAGCCCCTCGCACACAAAACCTCATTTACCCCCTCTCTCCAACCTTTCCTAGGCCGACTCCTACCCCGCCTTCCTTCCACTACAGACTGATACACTCTTGAAGTCATTCTGTTTCGCTCCATTCTCTCTACATATCCGATCCACCTCAACAACCCTTCCTCAGCCCTCTGGACAACAGTTTTGGTAATCCCGCACCACCTCCTAACTTCCAAACTACGAATTCTCTCTGCATTATATTCACACCACACATTGCCCTCAGACATGACATCTCCACTGCCTCGCGAGAGCATGCGAAAGATCAGTGTTTGTGTATATTTCGCATGCTCTCGCGAATTCCTTGCATTGTTCAAATCTCTAGTAAGGCTGATGCATGCAGGGGATGAGATGAAAAGCTGTAAGCCTTCTCCCTGAAAGCTGGCTGCCTTGGATCAAACGTGTAGCGCATGCTACACGCCAAGGTATTGGTCCAGTGTGGGAAGATTGGTAAAGCACTGCGTACCTTGTCCTAAGGTTCGTAGGTTCGAGTCTCCTTCAGCCAGAGATCAGTGTTTGTGTATATTTCGCATGCTCTCGCGAATTCCTTGCATTGTTCAAATCTCTAGTAAGGCTGATGCATGCAGGGGATGAGATGAAAAGCTGTAAGCCTTCTCCCTGAAAGCTGGCTGCCTTGGATCAAACGTGTAGCGCATGCTACACGCCAAGGTATTGGTCCAGTGTGGGAAGATTGGTAAAGCACTGCGTACCTTGTCCTAAGGTTCGTAGGTTCGAGTCTCCTTCAGCCAGAGATCAGTGTTTGTGTATATTTCGCATGCTCTCGCGAATTCCTTGCATTGTTCAAATCTCTAGTAAGGCTGATGCATGCAGGGGATGAGATGAAAAGCTGTAAGCCTTCTCCCTGAAAGCTGGCTGCCTTGGATCAAACGTGTAGCGCATGCTACACGCCAAGGTATTGGTCCAGTGTGGGAAGATTGGTAAAGCACTGCGTACCTTGTCCTAAGGTTCGTAGGTTCGAGTCTCCTTCAGCCAGAGATCAGTGTTTGTGTATATTTCGCATGCTCTCGCGAATTCCTTGCATTGTTCAAATCTCTAGTAAGGCTGATGCATGCAGGGGATGAGATGAAAAGCTGTAAGCCTTCTCCCTGAAAGCTGGCTGCCTTGGATCAAACGTGTAGCGCATGCTACACGCCAAGGTATTGGTCCAGCGTGGGAAGATTGGTAAAGCACTGCGTACCTTGTCCTAAGGTTCGTAGGTTCGAGTCTCCTTCAGCCAGAGATCAGTGTTTGTGTATATTTCGCATGCTCTCGCGAATTCCTTGCATTGTTCAAATCTCTAGTAAGGCTGATGCATGCAGGGGATGAGATGAAAAGCTGTAAGCCTTCTCCCTGAAAGCTGGCTGCCTTGGATCAAACGTGTAGCGCATGCTACACGCCAAGGTATTGGTCCAGTGTGGGAAGATTGGTAAAGAACTGCGTACCTTGTCCTAAGGTTCGTAGGTTCGAGTCTCCTTCAGCCAGAGATCAGTGTTTATATATATATAAATATATATATATATATATATATATATATATATATATATATATATATATGTTAATATATATATATATATATATATATATATATATATATATATATATATATATATATATATATATATATATATATATATATATATATATATGCAAAACAACCACTATGAAAGAATAGAGAAATTCCAAGCGCTTTCGTGACTACTCACATTATCAAGGAACTATGAAAGTAAAGCATCCAAGGAAGCTATATAAGGGGTCTGGCCAGCACCTCACTATCAGATCCCACAACGGTTAAACACCTGACGCGCGCCGACCCAACTTGGATAGGTCCTTTGCACAACTCACCCACAAACTATTCTACCCAAGAAAATTTAAAAATTATTATTTGTCCAGTGTATTATTAAATTCTTCCCAAATTCTATTAATTATAAATGGATCTAATTTATATAAACCAAAGGAAATATTCATATTATTGTCAAAACTGCTTTTTATGAAACAAGATTCAATTATATTCCTGTCGACCATGGACTTGCTTGATACTACTTTCTCAACTTTTTGAAAATCAATTGGATGGTTAAAATCTCTTACATGAATAAATAGAGCATCGGAATCTTGTCCAGTTCTAATGCTATATTTATGTTGTTTTAATCTTAGTTCGAGATTTTTACCAGCATTTTGGGGGGAATTCTTTATCAAAAGTTTTTTTACTGTATCAAGATTTTTGAATACAACTTTAATATTAAAAGTCTTAAGAAGAGAAGGTATATCAACCAAGTTTTCATGGTAAGGGAGAACCAACATATTTTTAGTTGAATAAGGCTGGTTGTCCCTTTTTGGATTATAAAAAGTGTTTCTAGCAACTTTAAAAGATTTATCAATTACATTTCTTGGGTATTTTAAATCATTACCTATTTCATAAATTTTGGATATTTCCTCATCTATGAACTCAGGACTACAAATTCGTAAAGCTCTCAAAAACATTGATGAGAAAACAGACAGTTTGACTCTATCTTGATGCGAGGAATAATAGTGGACATAGGAACAGTTATTTGTAGGTTTTCTGTAAATTTTAAATTTGAATTCATTATTACCCTTAATAATTAAAACATCTAGAAAAGGCAATGATTTATTTTCTTCAAACTCAACAGTAAAGTTTATAGAATGGGCTAAGCTATTTAATTTTCCAAGGAAATGGTGTATATCTACATTTTTGGGCAGAAGACACAAAATATCATCAACATATCTGAACCATTTAGCTCTATTAGGGAGGATTGTGTTAAGCAACCTTGTTTCAAAAAATTCCATGTATAGGTTACTAAGAACAGGTGAAAGAGGATTTCCCATTGCCATACCAAACTTCTGAGTGTAAAACTTATCATTAAATACAAATTTTGCATCAACAATGCAAAGTTTAATAAGTTTAATGATAGTAGGAACTGGCAATGGTAAATCATAGTTAACGAGTTCTTCAGATAAGAAACTTAATAAATCATCAACAGGAACTTTCGTAAACAAGGAAGTAACATCAAAACTAACCATGTTAAAATCATTTAAGTCAGTCAAGGAGCTTAATTTATCAACCAAGTCTATGTTGTTTTTAACATTAAAGTTAGAAATTTTGCCAACAATAGGGCTCAAAATATCAACAAGCCATTTGGATAATTTATATGAAACTGACCCTATGGAGCTAATAATTGGTCTGACTGGATTCCCTGGTTTGTGTGTTTTTATTAGTCCATACATGTAAGGTAAAGATGGATTAGTGGAAGTAAATTGTTTGACTAATTCATCTTTGCCTTTCAGTAGAAGTTTTATTGTTTTATTGAAATTGCTGTTAACGGTTTCTAGGGGATTTTTCCTAAGTTTAGAATAGGTTTCAGTATCATCTAAGAGATTATTCATTTTTTCTTGGTAATCATTTTCTTTCATAATTTCTATTGCATTTATTTTGTCTGCTTTAGTAAGGCGCAAATTTTTATTGTTATTAAGTGTATCATAAGACTTAAAAAGAATCTTTGAGGGCAATTGGGAATGTTTGGTTTTAACATAGAGCTATATACCATTCCTTTACTAATATTAATTTCATCAGAGGATAAATCAGAAAATTTTTCAAAGTTACAATAGGCTTTTGCAATTTCAACATTATTAAGTTTTTTTGAAGTTGCAAAACTTAGGCCAAAACCTAGAGCAG
>NC_091293.1:42216285-42396285 GCF_038502225.1 Cherax quadricarinatus
GAATGATTTAGGCGAAATTATTGCATACACAAATTTTCACTTGTCCTATGTGGCAAGATGAGCGTTGCTATTTAAGCCAAGATGGCAAGTTCTGCCTGTTCGGCACGACATATATATATATATATATATATATATATATATATATATATATATATATATATATATATATATATATATATATATATATATATATATATATATATATATATAAACGTATAATAAACATATCTCAAGGAAAACTCAAGGTTCTTCCCAGAGCTGTTTGAATATTTTCTTCTCCTACCACCCCCTATATTTTATATTCTATGTGAACATTTATTAATAAACAGAATACATTTACAGAAAGCACAAACTTGAATACAATGGTACAATGTATTAAAGATCGTGAATTTCCTCCAGCTCCTCCGAAGCCGGACGCATGTCAAGTATGCAGCAAGCATTTCCCCTCTGGATGGCCACACTGAGGCTCTGGAACATGAAAGTGGCTGCCCTTGGGTCTCTCTTGGTGTCGATGAGTCTGGAACCCAATTCTTTAAGGAAACGTGTGGCATTTTTTTCCCAAGGTCTCTGATCCCAATGGGACAAATTGATACTGTTGGCTTATGTCCCTGTACCTGCTGATGTTGTACTCCTCCCTGTGATCAGCAGCTCCTCCTTATCGCCCGACACTGTGATCGATATAGGTGTCAGCCAGTGTGGACACACAGGTATTGTTCCATGCTAAGAGCTTGCCATTCTTCCAAGGATAGATGATTCCGTTGGGGCGGTTTGCTGGGTTGTGGGTATTGTTGGCTGCAAGTGATCGAGGCTTCCTCTCGGCTGGACATCCAGCTGTAGCAAGGGTTCTCTTAATGATGTCGTTGACCTCACTGTGTCTTGCATGCCAGCCCTTGGTTTTGGAACAGTTCAGACCATGTAGACCATACTGGTCTGCTTGCGCTTCGCCGCAAATACACGTATATTCTGTGTGAATTGGAACAACAAGGTGCAGAGCCACTGCAATACTAATGGTCTTATGGTCGAATCGCATTCCCATTGCCGATATGGGAACTGTTTGGAGGAAGTCCCCGGAGTGAGGTGTGCTCACAGCCTGGAGACAGGCAGTCTCCCTCTCTGATGTTGCAGTCCTGAGCATGTTGGCAAGCACCTCTTCAGCGATCGGACCATCCCAGCTTGACCGTTTGTGAGCCAGTGCTGCACTAGGGTTTGGTGCTGGAGCAGCAAGAGTCTCCCATTCAGTGATGGCACTGGCATAGCTAGGGTCCTGTATTCCTGCTGAGTCACTGAGGTTATCAGGAAGAATTTGTCTTATCAACTCGTTTGATGCTATGGGAGAAGATAGGAAAGCTGGTAGAGCAATCTCGGAGGATCTACGTACTCCCAGCTCCCCAAGCCTGAGCGGAAGTGAGGCTTGCAACCACTTCCATCTTGAAGGGAAAGATTCAATACACTCTCTAGCATGGTCTTAAGGAGAGAGTCATATTCCTTGAGTTTTGGACCGTTGAAGGCTGGGGAGCATCTCAGAAAGTAGGTAAGTTTTGGGATTGACAGGCATCTGGTGAGTAGGTAGAAGGCATCATGTGTGTCAATGTCTTTCATCCCGCTTTCCATCGTCCGGAGGGCTGAGACTTTTTTTTCTAGGATTAGATCGATGGCACTGGACCCAAGGAGAGTGCTTTTGGCTGGATCAATGGCTCGTGCTCCTAGTAAAACGGCACTAATATTCTGGATCATCTGTCGATTGGTAGAAACTATTTCACATTTGGTGGGGTTTAAAGAAAGGCCCAGGCTTTCTCCCATGTCTTTAATTTTACTGATGCCCTCTAGGAGAGATTCTGTTGTGCCAGCTAGGGTACCATCATCCAGGAATTAGATATTGAGCTCACTGGAGAGTGCTTATGTGACTTCCTTGATGACGAAACAGAATAGAAAGGGGGCGAGAGAGTCTGCCTGTTGCACGCTCTCACATGAGTCAATTTCATGGTCCCCAAACAATAGTTTAGAAGTCACACTATTACACGATTCTATAAAGGAATAACCGGAAGGGAAGTTTCTATAAACTGCTTGGAGAGCAGCATCCCTTCTGACTGAGTTGAAAGAGTTGGCAAAGTCCAATTTGACCAAGGCTTTTTCATCGGATATGTTTTTGATATATACTCGTGTTGCGTGGGCAGCTGTTTCACAGCCCTGTTGAACGCCAAAACCGAGCTGAGTTGGTTTCAGCATTGCAGCAGCCTCTTGACTCACTCTTCTTACTGCAGCCTTGGCGACTAGGCGCCAAAGGGTGTTGCCCACTGCAATGGGCCTGATCCCGCCATCCTTTTTCCGAAGGGCACACAATATATATATATATATATATATATATATATATATATATATATATATATATATATATATATATATATATATATATATATATATATATATATATATATGTATATGTATATGTCGTGCCGAATAGGCAGAATTTGCTATCTTGGCTTAAATAGCAACGTTCATCTTGCCAAATGGGACAAGTGAAAATTTGTATATGCAATAATTTCGCCAAAATCATTCTGAACCTAACGAAAAAAATATATTTCACTGTGTTTGTTTAGTATTAAATTACTGTAAACAAATCTAAAATATATTTAGTTTGGTTAGGCTAAAATAAATTGCTCTTGTTATAATAAGGTTAGGTAAGTTTTCTAAGATTCTTTTGGTGCAAAATTAAAATTTTATACATTAATATTAATGAAAAAATATATATCTTTAAACGAATAAAAGAAAATTTTAGAAAGGACTTAATTTTAAATGAGTTCTTGCTAATTGACCAGTTTTACATATTCGGCACGACATATATATATATATATATATATATATATATATATATATATATATATATATATATATATATATATATATATATATATATATATATATAATATTTTTTTTTTTTGCTTTTGTTTTTTTCAACAAGTCGGTCGTCTCCCACCGAGGCAGGGTGACCCAAAAAAGAAAGAAAATCCCCAAAAAGAAAATACTTTCATCATCATTCAACACTTTCACCACACTCACACATTATCACTGCTTTTGCAGAGGTGCTCAGAATACAACAGTTTAGAAGCATATACGTATAAAGATACACAACATATCCCTCCAAACTGCCAATATCCCAAACCACTCCTTTAAAGTGCAGGCATTGTACTTCCCATTTCCAGGACTCAAGTCCGACTATATGAAAATAACCGGTTTCCCTGAAGCCCTTCACTAAATATTACCCTGCTCACACTCCAACAGATCGTCAGGTCCCAAGTATCATTTGTCTCCATTCACTCCTATCTAACACGCTCATGCACGCTTGCTGGAAGTCCAAGCCCCTCGCCCACAAAACCTCCTTTACCCCCTCTTTCCAACCCTTTCGAGGACGACCCCTACCCCTCTTTCCTTCCCCTATAGATTTATATGCTTTCTATGTCATTCTACTTTGATCCATTCTCTCTAAATGACCAAACCACCTCAACAACCCCTCTTCTGCCCTCTGACTAATGCTTTTATTAACTCCACACCTTCTCCTAATTTCCACACTCCGAATTTTCTGCATAATATTTACACCACACATTGCCCTTAGACAGGACATCTCCACTGCCTCCAACCGTCTCCTCGCTGCTGCATTTACCACCCAAGCTTCACATCCATATAAGAGTGTTGGTACTACTATACTTTCATACATTCCCTTCTTTGCCTCCATAGATAACGTTTTTTGACTCCACATGTACCTCAACGCACCACTCACCATTTTTCCCTCATCAATTCTATGATTAACCTCATCCTTCATAAATCCATCCGCCGACACGTCAACTCCCAAGTATCTGAAAACATTCACTTCTTCCATATTCCTTCTCCCCAATTTGATATCCAATTTTTCTTTATCTAAATCATTTGATACCCTCATCACCTTACTCTTTTCTATGCTCACTTTCAACTTTCTACCTTTACACACATTCTCAAACTCATCCACTAACCTTTGCAATTTTTCTTCAGAATCTCCCATAAGCACAGTATCATCAGCAAAAAGTAACTGTGTCAATTCCCATTTTGAAATTGATTCCCCCTAATTTAATCCCACCCCTCTCCCGAACACCCTAGCATTTACTTCCTTTACAACCCCATCTATAAATATATTAAACAACCATGGTGACATTACACATCCCTGTCTGAGACCTACTTTTACCGGGAAGTATTCTCCCTCTCTTCTACACACCCTAACCTGAGCCTCACTATCCTCATAAAAGCTCTTTACAGCATTTAGTAACTTACCACCTATTCCATAAACTTGCAACATCTGCCACATTGCTCCTCTATCCACTCTATCATATGCCTTTTCTAAATCCATAAATGCAATAAAAACTTCCCTACCTTTATCTAAATACTGTTCACATATATGCTTCAATGTAAACACTTGATCTACACATCCCCTACCCACTCTGAAGCCTCCTTGCTCATACGGAATTCTACATTCTGTCTTACCTCTAATTCTTTCAATTATAACCCTACCGTATACTTTTCCTGGTATACTCAGTAAACTTATTCCTCTATAATTTTTACAATCTCTTTTGTCCCCTTTCCCTTTATATAAAGGGACTATACATGCTCTCCGCCAATCCCTAGGTACCTTCCCCTCTTTCATACATTTATTAAACAAAAGTACCAACCACTCCAACACTATATCCCCCCTGCTTTTAACATTTCTGTCATGATCCCATCAGTTCCAGCTGCTTTACCCCTTTTCATTCTACGTAATGCCTCACGTACCTCCACCACACTTACATTCTGCTCTTCTTCACTCCTAAAAGATGGTATACCTCCCTGGCCAGTGCATGAAATTACCGCCTCCCTTTCTTCCTCAACATTTAAAAGTTCCTCAAAATATTCTCGCCATCTACCTAATACCTCCCTCTCCCCGTCTACTAACTCCCCTACTGTGTTTTTAACGGACAAATCCATACTTTCCCTAGGCTTTCTTAACTTGTTTAACTCACTCCAAATTTTTTTCTTATTTTCATTAAAATTTCTTGACAGTGCCTCTCCCACTCTTTCATCTGCTCTCCTTTTGCACTCTCTCACCACTCTCTTCACCTTTCTTTTACTCTCCATATACTCTGCTCTTCTTAAAACACTTCTGCTTTTTAAAAACCTCTCGTAAGCTACCTTTTTCTCTTTTATCACACCCTTTACTTCATCATTCCACCAATCACTCCTCTTTCCTCCTGCCCCCACCCTCCTATAACCACAAACTTCTGCCCCACATTCTAATACTGCATTTTTAAAACTATTCCAACCCTCTTCAACCCCCTCCCACTACTCATCTTTGCACTAGCCCACCTTTCTGCCAATAGTCGCTTATATCTCGCCCGAACTTCCTCCTCCCTTAGTTTATTCACTTTCACCTCCCTCTTACTTGTTGTTGCCACCTTCCTCTTTTCCCATCTACCTCTTACTCTAACTGTAGCTACAACTAAATAATGATCTGATATATCAGTTGCCCCTCTATATATATATATATATATATATATATATATATATATATATATATATATATATATATATATATATATATATATATATATATATATATTTATATATATATATATATATGCAAAACAACCACTCTGAAAGAACAGAGAAATTCCAAACGCTTTCGTGACTACTCACATTATCAAGGAACGAGGTTCCTTGATAATGTGAGTAGTCACGAAAGCGCTTGGAATTTCTCTATTCTTTCAGAGTGGTTGTTTTGCATATTTTGAAATCACCTGTTTACTGTGATCTTATTGCATATACATATATATATATATATATATATACATATATATACATATATATATATATATATACATATATATATATACATATATATATATATGTATATATATATATATATATGTATATATATATATATATATATATATATATATATATATATATATATATATATATATATATATATATATATATATATATATATATATATATATATATATATATATATATATATATACGTATATATATATATGTATATATATATATATATTTATATATATATATATATATATATATATATATATATATATATATATATATATATATATATATATATATATATATATATATATATATATATATATATATATATATATATTTATATATATATATATATATATATATATATATATATTTATATATATATATATATATATATATATATATTTATATATATATGTATATATATATATGTATGTATATGTATATATGTACTACATCGAAAAAAAACGATACAAGGTGTAAAACAATCACGGGGGAAGTAATGATAGCTGTAGGCTTCTCGTGTTGTAATGAACGCATCATCAGGAGCTTGCAATGTTGCAGAAAAGAAGTGGATGTCAAGTGCACCACACGGAAACTAGTGGGTTTATATTAAAATGGTATAAAATACCGACAGATTGTTAGGTAAGACACATATGCAACAGTTAGGTATCTTCATTTCGAAACGTATCGCCTACACAGTAGGCTTCTTCAGTCGAGTACAGAAAAGTTGATAGAAGCAGAAGAGACGTGAAGACGATGTAATCAGTCCATCACCCTTGAAGTTTTGAGGTGGTCAGTCCCTCAGTCCTAAGAGTATTGTTCCATAGTCTGAAACAATATGGAATTGAAGTGACAGGATGGAACCTTATATACCGCCAGGAGGTGAGATGTAGGCCACTAGTAGAGGTAAGAATGTAGTCGTTGGGAGGTCAGGTCCCTCTCAAATCCAGCCATTCTCACTAGTAGAAGTTGTCCAAGTTGATTCAGATATTGAACAATACTCTTCTCCAGACTGAGGGACTGACCACCTCAAAACTTCAAGGGTGATGGACTGATTACATCGTCTTCACGTCTCTTCTGCTTCTATCAATTTTTCTGTACTCGACTGAAGAAGCCTACTGTGTAGGCGATACGTTTCGAAATGAAGATACCTAACTGTTGCATATGTGTCTTACCTAACAAGTGGGTTTATACAGAGAAAGATCATAGTAGCAGGATTCGAACCCACGGTTATCGCTCTCCGCTAGTTGCTTAACTTCCTCTCCCTTTTCAGTCCTTCCCCTCCCCTTTAATTCTTCCCTTCGCTCCTCAATCATTCCCCTCCCCGACATTTTTTCACGTCATTATTTGATCCTTCCCATCCCCTTAAAACCTATCCTGAAAACCTACCCAGCCCCACCAGTCCCTACTGCTGTCCTCCACCTAAACCCACCCCCCTCTCCTAGTTTTTCCTTCCTAGCTCTCCCTTTCCCTTCTCCCAACTTTCTCCATCTTCCCCATTAGCTCTTACTCCCTTTCATTTCTCCCCATTTCCTCCCCTCCCTTCTCCCTTACTCCTCCTCCCTCTCCTCTTCCAGTTCGTGGTGTTCATCTGAAGAAGTTTTAGTTGATACTTTGTGTTTATATCCTCTTCTTCCTGCCAGTTCTTTTCATTTTTTCCTTCCTCCTCCTGTTGCTCCTACTGCTACTGTTGTTGTTACTGTTGCTCCTACTGCTGTTGTTGTTCTTACTGTTGCTCCTACTGCTGCTGTTGTTGTGTTTGTTGCTCCTACTGCTGCTGTTGTTGTTACTGTTCCTCCTACTGCTGCTGTTGTTGTTACTGTTGCTCTCACTGCTGCTGTTGTTGTTACTGTTCCTCCTACTGCTGCTGTTGTTGTTACTGTTCCTCCTACTGCTGCTGTTGTTGCTACTGTTCCTCCTACTGTTGTTGTTGTTGTTACTGTTCCTCCTACTGCTGCTATTGTTGTTACTGTTCCTCCTACTGCTGCTGTTGTTGTTACTGTTGCTACTACTGCTGCTGTTGTTGTTACTGTTGCTCCTATTGCTGCTGTTGTTGTTACTGTTGCTCTTACTGCTGCTGTTGTTGTTACTGTTGCTCTTACTGCTGCTGTTGTTTTTACTGTTGCTCCTACTGCTGCTGTTGTTGTTACTGTTGCTCCTGCTGCTGCTGTTATTACTGTTGTTCCTACTGCTGCTGTAGTTGTTACTGTTGCTCCTGCTGCTGCTCTTGTAACTGTTGCAACTACTACTGCTGTTGCTGTTACTGTTGTTCCTGCTGGTGCTCTTGTTACTCTTGCTCCTACTACTGCTGTTATTGTTACTGTTGCTCCTGCTGCTGCTCTTGTTACTGTTGCTCCTACTGCTGCTGTTGTTGATACTGTTGCTCCTACTGCTGCTGTTGTTGTTACTGTTCCTCATACTGCTGCTGTTGTTGTTTCTGTTGCTCCTGCTGCTGCTGTTGTTGTTACTGTTCCTCCTACTGCTGCTGTTGTTGTTACTGTTCCTCATACTGCTGCTGTTGTTGTTACTGTTGCTCCTGCTGCTGCTGTTGTTGTTACTCTTGCTCCTACTGCTGCTGTTGTTGTTACTGTTGCTCCTACTACTGCTGTTGTTGTTACTGTTACTCCTACTACTGCTGTTGTTGTTACTGTTGCTCCTGCTGCTGCTGTTGTTGTTACTGTTGCTCCTACTGCTGCTGTTGTTGTTACTGTTCCTCATACTGCTGCTGTTGTTGTTACTGTTGCTCCTGCTGCTGCTGTTGTTGTTACTGTTGCTCCTGCTGCTGCTGTTGTTGTTACTGTTACTCCTACTACTGCTGTTGTTGTTACTGTTGCTCCTGCTGCTGCTGTTGTTGTTACTCTTGCTCCTACTGCTGCTGTTGTTGTTACTGTTACTCTTACTGCTGCTGCTGTTGTTACTGTTGCTCCTACCGCTGCTGTTGTTGTTACTGTTGCTTCTGCTGCTGCTGTTATTACTGTTGCTCCTAATACTGCTGTTGTTGTTACTGTTACTCCTACTACTGCTGTTGTTGTTACTGTTGCTCCTGCTGCTGCTCTTGTTACTGTTGCTCCTACTGCTGCTGTTGTTGTTACTGTTTCTCCTACTGCTGCTGTTGTTGTTACTGTTGCTCCTGCTCCTGTTCTTGTTACTGTTGCTGCTGCTGCTGCTGTTGTTGTCACTGTTCCTCCTACTGCTGCTGTTGTTGTTACTGTTGCTCCTGCTGCTGCTGTTGTTGTTACTGTTACTCCTACTGCTGCTGTTGTTGTTACTGTTGCTCCTGCTGCTGCTGTTGTTGTTACTGTTGCTCCTACTGCTGCTGTTGTTACTGTTGCTCCTGCTGCTGTTGTTGTCACTGTTCCTCATACTGCTGCTGTTGTTGTTACTGTTGCTCCTGCTGCTGCTGTTGTTGTTACTGTTGCTCCTACTGCTGCTGTTGTTGTTACTGTTGCTCCTGCTGCTGTTCTTCTTACTGTTGCTGCTGCTGCTGCTGTTGTTGTCACTGTTCCTCCTACTGCTGCTGTTGTTGTTACTGTTACTCCTACTGCTGCTGTTGTTGTTACTGTTGCTCCTGCTGCTGCTGTTGTTGTTACTGTTGCTCCTACTGCTGCTGTTGTTACTGTTGCTCCTGCTGCTGTTGTTGTCACTGTTCCTCATACTGCTGCTGTTGTTGTTACTGTTGCTCCTACTGCTGCTGTTGTTGTTACTGTTGCTCCTGCTGCTGTTCTTGTTACTGTTGCTGCTGCTGCTGCTGCTGCTGTTGTTGTCACTGTTCCTCCTACTGCTGCTGTTGTTGTTACTGTTACTCCTACTGCTGCTGTTGTTGTTACTGTTGCTCCTGCTGCTGCTGTTGTTGTTACTGTTGCTCCTACTGCTGCTGTTGTTACTGTTACTCCTACTACTGCTGTTGTTGTTACTGTTGCTCCTGCTGCTGCTGCTGTTGTTGTTACTGTTGCTTCTGCTGCTGTTGTTGTTACTGTTGCTCCTGCTGCTGCTGTTGTTGTTACTGTTCCTCCTATTGCTGCTGTTGTTGTTACTGTTACTCCTGCTACTGCTGTTGTTGTTACTGTTGCTCCTACTGCTGCTGTTGTTGTTACTGTTGCACCTGTTGCTGCTGTTGTTACTGTTGCTCCTACTGCTCCTCCTCCTCCTCTTTCTAATCTTCCTACTCCTCATTCTGCTCCTCACTCTTTTGCTGCTGGTCCTCCCCTTCCCCTCCTCATCCTCCTCCTTCTCATCCTCCCCTCCCTCTCCCCCTCCCTTTCCTCATCCTCCCCCTCCCTCTCCTCATCCTCTCCTTCCCCTCCTCATCCTCCTCTTCCCACTCCCTCTCCTCATCCTCCCCCTCCCCCCTCATCCTCCTCTTCCCACTCCCTCTCCTCATCCTCCCCTTCCCCCTCATCCTCCTCTTCCCACTCCCTCTTCTCATCCTCCCCCTCATCCTCCTCTTCCCACTCCCTCTCCTCATCCTCCCCTTCCCCCTCATCCTCCTCTTCCCACTCTCTCTTCTCATCCTCCCCCTCATCCTCCTCTTCCCACTCCCTCTCCTCATCCTCCCCCTCCTCCTCATCCTCCTCTTCCCACTCCCTCTCCTCATCCTCCCCTCCCCCTCATTCTCCTCTTCTCACTCCCTCTCCTCATCCTCCCCCTTCCCCTCATCCTCCTCTTCCCACTCCCTCTCCTCATCCTCCTAATCCCAGTCTCATTCTCCCGCTCCCCTTCCTCCTTCTCCTTCTCGTTTTCTTTTTCCCTTCTTTTTTTGTCTTCTTTACTTTCTTTCCTCTCCTCCGCCTCCTCCGAGTCCCTCCCCTCCACAACCTCTTCCCCCACCTCCTCCTCCGCCACTCTCTTCTCCACAACCTCCTCAACCAACCCATCCTCCACCACCTCCTCCTCCCCACCTCCTCCTCCACAAACTCCTCCCAACCTACTCCTCCACCACCCTCTCCTCCACAACCTCCTCCTGCCCCACCACCTCCTCTACCACCCTCTGCTCCACAACCTCCTCCTGCCCCACCACCTCCTCTACCACCCTCTCCTCCACAGCCTTCTCAACCACCAAATCCTCCACCACCTCCTCCTCCAAACCTCCTCCAAAACCTCCTCCTTGACCACCTACTCCTCCTCCACTATCTCCTTCACAACGTCCTCCACCACCTCCTCCTCCACCGCCTGCTCCTCCACAACCTACTCCACCTCCTCCTCCACAACCTCCTCCACAACCTCCTCCAAAACCTCCTCCACCACCTTCTCAACCACCTCCTCCACAACATCCTTCACGTTCCCCTCCTCCTACTCCTCCACCAACTCCTACACAATCTCCTCCATAACCTCATCCTCTACCTCCTCGTATTCCACAACCACCTCCACCACCTCCTCCACAACCTCCTCCTCCACCCCCTCCTCCACAAGCTCCTCCACTACCTCCTTCTCCTCCACAAGTTCCTCCACCACCTCCTTTTCCACCACCTTCTCCACCACCTCCTCCTCCACAACCTCCTCCACCTCCTCTACAAACTACTCCACAACCTCCTTCACCACCTCTTCCACTACCACCTCTTCCTACTCCTCCACAGTCTCCTCCACCTCCTCGACAACCTCCTACATAACTTCGTCAACAACCTCCTCCACAAGTTCCTCCTCCACCTCCTCCACTACCTCCTAATCCACTACCTCCTCCTCCACTACCTCCTCCTCCACTACTTCCTCCACCACCTCCTCTACTACCTCCTGCTCCTCCTCCACAACCTCCTCCACCACCTCCTCCACCACCTCCTGCTCCTCCTCCACCACCTCCTCCACCACCTCATCCAACACCTCCTGCTCCTCCTCCACCACCTCCTCCACCACCTCCTGCTCCTCCTCCACCACCTCCTCCACCACCTCATCCAACACCTCCTGCTACACCTCCACCACCTCCTCCACCACATCCTCCACCACCTCCTCCACCACCTCCTCCACCACCACCTCCACCACCTCCTCCACCACCTCCTGCTCCTCCTCCACAACCTCTTTCTCCACCTCCTCCACCACCTCCTCCACCACCTCCTGCTCCTCCTCCACAACCTCCTTCACCACCTCCTCCACCACCTCCACCACCTCCACCACCTCCTGCTCTTCCTCCACAACCTCCTTCACCACATCCTCCACCACCTATTCCACCACCTCCTGCTCCTCCTCCACAACCTCCTCGACCACCTCCTCCACCATCTCCTCCACCACCTCCTTCACCACCACCTCCACCACCTCCTCCACCACCTCCTGCTCCTCCTTCACAACCTCTTTCACCACCTCCTCCACCACCTCCTCCACCACCTCCTGCTCCTCCTCCACAACCTCCTTCACCACCTCCTCCACCACCTCTTCCACCACCTCCTGCTCCTCCTCCACTACCTCCTCCACCACCACCTTCACCACCTCCTCCACCACCTCCTCCACCACCTCCTCCACCACCTTCTCCACCACCTCCTGCTCCTCCTCCACAACCTCCTTGACCACCTCCTCCACCACCTCCTCCACCACCTCCTCCACCACCTCCTGCTCCTCCTCCACCACCTCCTCCACCACCTCCTGCTCCTCCTCCACAACCACCTCCACCACCTCCTCCACCACCTCCTCCACCACCTCCTCCACCACCTCCTTCACCACCTCATGCACCACCTCCTCCACCACCTCCTCCACCACCTTCTCCACCACCTCCTGCACCACCTCCTGCTCCTCCTCCACAACCACCTCCACCACCTCCTCCACCACCTCCTCCACCACCTACTCCACCACCTACTCCACCACCTCCTCCACCACCTCCTCCACCACCTCCTCCCCCACCTCCTCCCCCACCTCCTGCTCCTCCTCCACAACCTCCTTCACCACCTTCTCCACCACCTCCTCCACAACCTCCTCACCACCTCCTCCACCACCTCCTGCTCCTCCTCCACAACCTCCTCACCACTTCCTCCACCACCTCCTGCTCCTCCTCCACAACCTCCTTCACCACCTCCTCCACCACCTCCTCCACCACCTCCTGCTCCTCCTCCACTACCTCCTTTACCACCTCCTCCACCACCTCCTGCTCCTCCTCCACTACCTCCTCCACCACCACCTTCACCACCTCCAGCACCTCCTCCACCACCTCCTCCACCACCTCCTCCACCACCTCCTCCACCACCTCCTCCACCACCTCCTCCACCACCTCCTGCTCCTCCTCCACAACCACCTCCACCACTTCCTCCACCACCTCCTCCACCACCTCCTCCACCACCTCCTGCTCCTCCTCCACAACCTCCTTCACCACCTCCTCCACCACCTCCTCCACCACCTCCTCCACCACCTCCTGCTCCTCCTTCACAACCACCTCCACCACTTCCTCCATCACCTCCTCCACCACCTCCTCCACCACCTCCTGCTCCTCCTCCACAACCTCCTTTACCATCTCCTCCACCACCTCCTGCTCCTCCTCCACTACCTCCTCCACCACCACCTTCACCACCTCCTCCACCACACACTGCACCTCCTCCACCACCTCCTCCACCACATCCTCCACCACCTCCTCCACCACCTCCACCACCACCTCCTTCACCACCTCCTCCACCTCCTCCACAACCTCCTTCACCACCTCCTCCACCACCTCCTCCACCACCTCCTGCTCCTCCTTCACAACCACCTCCACCACTTCCTCCACCACCTCCTCCACCACCTCCTCCACCACCTCCTGCTCCTCCTACACAACCTCCTTCACCACCTCCTCCACCACCTCCACCACCTCCTG
Organism: Cherax quadricarinatus; assembly: GCF_038502225.1. NCBI lineage: Eukaryota > Metazoa > Arthropoda > Malacostraca > Decapoda > Parastacidae > Cherax > Cherax quadricarinatus. The sequence goes on from NC_091293.1 coordinate 42,229,895, forward strand.
CTCCTCCTCCAAAACCTCCTCCACCACCTCCTCCACAACCTCCTCCACCACCTTCTCCACAACCTCCTTCACCACCTCCTCCACCACCTCCAACACCTCCTCCACCACCTCCTGCTCCTCCTCAACAACCTCCTCTTCCGCTGTGTTATCCATCGTCAAACCATTTTTAAATATTTTTAAATATTCTCTGAAATAAACATAAGCCAGGATGTTTATTTTTCATCATTGGTGTTTTTATCATAAACTCAATTTTTGTTCTTTTTTTTTAGTTGAGTTTAAAATGAAGAATAATTATATTCAGCCACTGCTGGTGAAGACGAGGAGAGACACCGTTTAAAAGATACCCCGTTGTAGGAGAGGCACTGTTGTAACACAGACACCGTTGTAAGAGAGACCCGGTTGTTAGTGAGACACCGCTTAAGAGAGGCACCGTTCAAGAGATAACCCGTTGTAAGAGAGACACCATTACAAGAGACACACCATTGTAAGAAGACACTCTTGTAAGAGAGACACCGTTGTAGGACAGACATCGTTGTAAGAGAGACACTGTTGTAAGAGAGACACCGTTGTAGGATAGACACTGCTGTAAGAAAGACACCGTTGTAGGACAGACATCGTTGTAAGAGAGACCCCGTTGTAAGTGAGACACCGCTTAAGAGAGATACCGTTCAAGAGATATCCCATTGTAAGAGAGACACCATTGTAAGAAAGACACTCTTGTAAGAGAGACACTTTGGTAAGAGAGACACTGTTGTAAGAGAGACAATGTTGTAAGAGAGACACTGTTGTAAGAGAGACACTGTTGTAAGAGAGACACTGTTGTAAGAGAGACACTGTTGTAAGGGAGACTCCGTTGTAAGAGAGACACCGTTGTAAGAGAGACACTGTTGTAAGAGAAACACTGTTGTAAGAGAGACACTGTTGTAGGACAGACACCGTTGTAAGAGAGACACCGTTGTAAGTGAGACACCGCTTAAGAGAGATACCATTCAAGAGATATCCCATTGTAAGAGAGACACCATTGCAAGAAAGACACTCTTGTAAGAGAGAAACTTTTGTAAGAGAGACACTGTTGTAAGAGAGACACTGTTGTAAGAGAGACACTGTTGTAAGGGAGACTCCGTTGTAAGAGAGACACTGTTGTAAGAGAGACACCATTGTAAGAGAGACACTGTTGTAAGAGAGACACTGTTGTAAGGGAGACTCCGTTGTAAGAGAGACACTGTTGTAAGAGAGACACTGTTGTAAGAGAGACACTATTGTAAGAGAGACACTGTTGTAAGAGAGACACTGTTGTAAGGTAGACTCCGTTGTAAGAGAGACACTGTTGTAAGAGAGACACTGTTGTAAGAGAGACACTATTGTAAGAGAGACACTGTTGTAAGAGAGACACTGTTGTAAGGGAGACTCCGTTGTAAGAGAGACACTGTTGTAAGAGAGACACTGTTGTAAGAGAGACACTGTTGTAAGAGAGACACTGTTGTAAGAGAGACACTGTTGTAAGAGAGACACTGCTGTAAGGGAGACTCCGTTGTAAGAGAGACACTATTATAAGAGAGACACTGTTGTAAAGAGACACCGTTGTAAGAGAGACACTGTTGTAAGAGAGACACTGTTGTAAGAGAGACACTGTTGTAAGAGAGACACTGTTGTAAGAGATAAACTGTTGTAAGAGAGACACCGTTGTAAGTGAGGCACTGTTGTAAGAGAGATACTGTTGTAATAGAGACACCGTTGTAAGAGAGACACTGTTGTAAGAGAAACACTGTTGTAAGACAGACACTGTTGTAAGAGAGACACCGTTGTAAGATAGACACCGTTGTAGGAGAGACACCGTTGTAAGAGAGACACTGTTGTAAGAGAGACACTGTTGTAAGAGAGACACTGTTGTAAGAGAGACACCGTTGTAAGAGAGACACTGTTGTAAGAGAGACACGATTGTAAGAGAGACACTGCTGTAAGAGAGACACTGTTGTAAGAGAGACACTGTTGTAAGAGAGACACCGTTGTAAGAGAGACACTGTTGTAAGAGAGACACCATTGTAAGAGAGACACTGCTGTAAGAGAGACACTGTTGTAAGGGAGACACTGTTGTAAGAGAGACACCGTTGTAAGAGAGACACTGTTGTAAGAGAGACACTGTTGTAAGAGAGACACTGTTGTAAGAGAGACACTGTTGTAATAGAGACACCGTTGTAAGAGAGACACTGTTGTAAGAGAGACTCCGTTGTAAGAGAGACACTGTTGTAATAGAGACACCGTTGTAAGAGAGACACTGTTGTAAGAGAGACTCCGTTGTAAGAGAGACACTGTTGTAAGAGAGACACTGTTGTAAGAGAGACACTGTTGTAACAGAGACACCGTTGTAAGAGAGACACTGTTGTAAGAGAGACACCATTGTAAGAGAGACACTGCTGTAAGAGAGACACTGTTGTAAGGGAGACACTGTTGTAAGAGAGACACCGTTGTAAGAGAGACACTGTTGTAAGAGAGACACTGTTGTAAGAGAGACACTGTTGTAAGAGAGACACTGTTGTAAGATAGACACCGTTGTAGGAGAGACACCGTTGTAAGAGAGACACAGTTGTAAGAGAGACACTGTTGTAAGAGAGGCACTATTGTAAGAGACATTGTTGTAAGAGAGACACTGTTGTAAGAGAGACACTGTTGTAAGAGAGACACTGTTGTAAGAGAGACACCGTTGTAAGAGAGACACTGTTGTAAGGGAGACTCCGTTGTAAGAGACACACCGTTGTAAGAGAGACACTGTTGTAAGAGAGACACTGTTGTAAGAGAGACACTGTTGTAAGAGAGACACCGTTGTAAGAGAGACACCGTTGTAAGAGAGACACAGTTGTAAGAGAGACACTGTTGTAAGAGAGGCACTATTGTAAGAGACATTGTTGTAAGAGAGACACTGTTGTAAGAGAGACACTGTTGTAAGAGAGACACTGTTGTAAGAGAGACACCGTTGTAAGAGAGACACTGTTGTAAGGGAGACTCCGTTGTAAGAGAGACACCGTTGTAAGAGAGACACTGTTGTAAGAGAGACACTGTTGTAAGAGAGACACCGTTGTAAGAGAGACACTGTTGTAAGAGAGACACTGTTGTAAGAGAGACATTGTTGTAAGAGAGACACTGTTGTAAGAGAGACACTGTTGTAAGAGAGACACTGTTGTAAGAGAGACACCGTTGTAAGAGAGACACTGTTGTAAGGGAGACTCCGTTGTAAGAGACACACCGTTGTAAGAGAGATACTGTTGTAAGAGAGACACTGTTGTAAGAGAGACACTGTTGTAAGAGAGACATCGTTGTAAGAGAGACACTGTTGTAAGAGAGACACTGTTGTAAGAGAGACTCCGTTGTAAGAGAGACACCGTTGTAAGAGAGACACTGTTGTAAGAGAGACACTGTTGTAAGAGAGACACCGTTGTAAGAGAGACACTGTTGTAAGAGAGACTCCGTTGTAAGAGAGACACCGTTGTAAGAGAGACACTTTTGTGAGAGAGACACTGTTGTAAGAGAGACACTGTTGTAAGAGAGACACCGTTGTAAGAGAGACACTGTTGTAACTGAGTCTCCGTTGTAAGAGAGACACTGTTGTAAGAGAGACACTGATGTAAGAGAGACACTGTTGTAAGAGAGACACTGTTGTAAGAGAGACACTGATGTAAGAGAGACACTGTTGTAAGAGAGACACTGTTGTAAGAGAGACACTGTTGTAAGAGAGGCACTGTTGTAAGGGAGACTCCGTTGTAAGAGAGACACTGTTGTAAGAGAGGCACTGTTGTAAGGGAGACTCCGTTGTAAGAGAGACACTGTTGTAAGAGAGACACTGTTGTAAGAGAGACACTGATGTAAGAGAGACGCTGTTGTAAGAGAGACACTGTTGTAAGAGAGACACTGTTGTAAGAGAGGCACTGTTGTAAGGGAGACTCCGTTGTAAGAGAGACACTGATGTCAAAGAGACGCTGGTGTCAGAGAGACACTGATGTCAGAGAGACACTGATGTCAGAGAGACACTGATGTCAGAGAGACACTGATGTCAGAGAGACACTGATGTCAGAGACACTGATGTCAGAGAGACATTGATGTCAGAGAGACACTGATGTCAGAGAGACACTGATGTCAGAGAGACACTGATGTCAGAGACACTGATGCCAGAGAGACACTGATGTAAGAGAGACATTGATGTCAGAGAGACACTGATGTCAGAGAGACACTGATGTCAGAGAGACACTGATGTCAGAGAGACGTTGATGTGACAAAGATATGTCTGATGAACGCTGCTTTAACAAATTTTAATAAAAGCAAAAATGTCTCAGGTTTTTAAATAAATGATGTGAGAGTTTTATTCTCGACTGCACGATGCACAAGATCAGTTTTATATAACAAACCAAAATGGCGCAACAATGAATACAAAAGTTGCCTCAGCTCAAAAAAAAAAAAAAATATATATATGTATATAAATGAAATCTCTTGCATCGTAGACCAGAACACAACGATGATTAGAACAGCAAAAAAAAGAATGAATACAGATTGTTACAGAGATGAGAACAAATGTTCATTTTTCATGGTAAATGTAATATTGAGTTGCTAGTTGCAACACACATCGTGAAGTGTTTTATTTGCTGGGCTGCAACTAAAGAGCTCACTCTATTGATCCATCCCCTGGCGTAGCCACAAGCTGAGAAAAGTTTAATTTATTCCACCTTGCAAAACGACGATTGAAAGGCGCCTCGATTCAAGCATTTAAAACTAATCGTATTCCGGGACAATCTTGTCGATTCTGGGCAAACACACGTAAACAAAATTCTCATTTACACTATGATTTCAGAAAAGTTCCACGAACATAAATGAATTCGTGTCATCTAGTGGGAAAGATTTGTGACATAGACTACGAGATGTAACTGAGTGATGACCATTAATGTACTTAAGGTGGACCAACGTGATTTCTTTACAACACTGAGTTTAATTCCCACAGTTGTATCTTAGATCAGTGTCACTTCTCATGTCCCCTCACCTCCTTATCACTCATGTCCTCTCATCTCCTTATCACTCATGTCCCCTCATCTCCTTACCACTCCTCATGTTCCCTCACCTCTTTTTCACTCTTCATATCCTCTCAGCTCCTCATAACCCCTCGTGTCCCTACACCTTATAACACTAAAGGGTGATGATGAGGTGAAGAGACACCTCATATCCTTTTATGTCCCCTCAACTCCCCATCACCTCCTCAACACCTATCATGTCTCCTCACCTTTTCAACGCCCTCATCACCCGTGATGTCCACTCATTTCCTCAGCGCTAAGTCCCCTCTCCAACTTATCTACCCTAATGTCCCCTCACTTCCTTATCACTCTTAATGTTCTGTCATCTCTTTATCACGCCTTGGATTCGATCACTCCTTATGTCCCCTCACCTCATCATCACTCACGTCTCCTCATCTCCTCATTCCCCTCATGTCCTCTCACTTCCTCATCATCCCTCATACTCTCTCACCTCATCATCCATCATGTGTACTCACCTCTTCACCACCCTCATCACCCGCCATGATCCTTGACTTCCTCACAGGAGTGATAATGTCGAAGGATCTCACCTTCAAGAATCACAACAGTCATAGTCAGAGCTGCGAGGAAAATGATAGGATGGATAATGACACACTTCAAAACAAGGGATACCAAGCCAATGATGATCCTTTTTAAGTCACTTGTTCTTTCTAGGCTAGAATACTGTTGATAAATTAGACACATGTGCAACTCTTGGGTATCTTTATTGAAGAAACGTTTCCTCAATAAAGTTACCCAAGAGTTGCACATATGTCTAATTTATCAACATGTCGGTTCTCTGAACCATTCATCTACAAATAGAATACTGTTATACACTGACAGCCCCTTTCAACGCAGGCGAAACTGCAGATCTGGAGAATGTACAGAAATAGGCGATTACAGTTAGGAAGCTTGTCTGGCGCTCAGCAGATGGAGGATCAAGCCTCCAATACGTCTTACGCTGAATGACCCACATAGATTTAGCGCTTAACATGAATTAAACAAACTGGAGAACGTACAGAGGACGTTAACTGCAAGTATAAGATCAGTAAAGCACCTCATTTACTGGGACCGCTTGAAGGCCCTTGACCTGTACTTCCTGGAACACTGGCGAAAAAACTACAGTTGGACGGAAAAAAAAATCAACTCTCTCTGCGCTGGGCAGGAATGATATCCGGCAACTTAGACGACGTAAATATAGAAGAAAACATCAATTTCATCAATGAATTAGCGCAGCTTCTAACGACGATGGTAACTGGCTGACAAAATTATTTGCCATTACTTTCTGTGCCTCTATATTAAAGTATATTTATGAATGCCGACATAAATTTATTGCCTTTCAGATATTACATCCCAAATCATAAAACGATAGAAATCTTTTTAAAAGGTGAGCAGATCAGTAATCGTCATACATCAGCCACAACACCTCACGAGACCCATAACTTTGGGTGAATAACTGTGTAATACACTCTCTGTATCATCATATTTTTAGGAATGTTTGTAATTTGTATGCACCACTCCTGATAGCTTACTTTCCAACCTCGCCGCATAATGTAGCATTAGAGAGTTGCTGAGACTAGACTATCACCTCACAGACTCCAGTTCAAATCTCTGAAAATCTTGTGGAATGGAATAATCGTTCACTACGTTTTCATATATATATATATATATATATATATATATATATATATATATATATATATATATATATATATATATATATATATATATATATATATATATATATATGCAAAACAACCACTCTGAAAGAAGAGAGAAATTCCAAGCGCTTTCGTGAATACTCACATTATCAAGGAACTATATCATATATATTTCCTTGATAATGTGAGTAGTCACGACAGCGCTTGGAATTACTTATTCTTTCAGAGTGGTTGTTTTGCATATTCTGAAATCACCTGTTTACTGTGATCTTATTGCATTATATATATATATATATATATATATATATATATATATATATATATATATATATATATATATATATATATATATATATATATATATATATATATATATATACATATATATATATATATATATATATATATATATATATATATATATATATATATATATATATATATATATATATATATATATATATATATATACATATGTCGTGCCGAATAGGCAGAACTTGCGATCTTGGCTTAAATAGCAACGCTCATCTTGCCATATAGGACAAGTGAAAATTTGTGTATGCAATAATTTCGCCAAAATCATTCTGAACCTAACGAAAAAAATATATTTCACTGTGTTTGTTTAGTATTAAATTACTGTAAACAAATCTAAAATATATTTAGTTGGGTTAGGCTAAAATAAATTGTTCTTGTTATAATAAGGTTAGGTAAGTTTTCTAAGTTCCTTTTGGTGCAAAATTATCAATTTTTACATTAGCATTAATGAAAAATATATATCTTTAAACGTATAAGAGAAAATTTTAGAAAGGACTTAATTTTAAATGAGTTCTTGCTAATTGACCAGTTTTACATATTCGGCAAGTCATATATATATATATATATATATATATATATATATATATATATATATATATATATATATATATATATATATATATATATATATATATATATATATATATATATGCCGTGCCGAATAGGCAGAACTTGCGATCTTGGCTTAAATAGCAACGCTCATCTTGCCAAATAGGACAAGCGAAAATTTGTGTATGCAATAATTTCTCCAAAATCATTCTGAACCTAACGAAAAAAATATATTTCATTGTGTTTGTTTAGTATTAAATTATTGTAAACAAATCTAAAATATATTTAGTTGGGTTAGGCTAAAATAAATTATTCTTGTTATAATAAGGTTAGGTAAGTTTTCTAAGATTCTTTTGGAGCAAAATTAAAAAAAATTTACATTAACATTAATGAAAAAAATATATCATTAAACGTATAAGAGAAAATTTTAGAAAGGACTAAATTTAAATGAGGTCTTGCTAATTGACCAGTTTTACATATTCTGCACGACATATATATATATATATATATATATATATATATATATATATATATATATATATATATATATATATATATATATATATATATATATATATATATATATATAATATTGTAACCACGAACGAGTGGTACTGAATCAATAACATCACTGGGACTAGCCGAGGATTCGAACCCTTGTCGTTTTGTCCCGCCTCATGGTGAGCGAAAGTCAAACATGACGCTCTAACCTACAGGACCACGCAATCCTACAATAATCAGTTACCCAGCAGAGCTAGGTGTTTTACCTTGATCCGAGAACATTCGGTGGTGTGGATGCCTCTGAGCTAATTTCATTCTAATCCCCGTTTGGTGTACTAGCCTTCACGAACAGTATTTTATATTATTGTAACCACGAACGAATAGTACTGAATCAGTAACAACACTGTGACTAGCCGAGGATTTGAACCGTATGTCCTCGGATCAAGGTAAAACACCAAGCTCTGCGGGATGCTTGATTCTTGAAGGATTGCGTGGTCCTGTGGGTTAGAGCGTCATGTATGATTTTCGCTCACTAGGAGGCGGGCCAAAACGACATGGGTTCGTATCCTCGACTAGTCACAGTGTTGTTACTGATTCAATACCACTGCTGTAGGATGCTCCCTGGCAGTTGTGCAGCTGCTCAACTCTTCAGTGCTACACCATGGGGCATGTTGGAAAACATCCTAGTAAAAAAATTACATGATGTAAATTGCAGTAACCTGGCTTAGGCTCGGTTGCAAATACTTCTGGCAGTGTGGCAGACGCACAGATGATGATCAAACCATATGTAATGTATGTGGCCAGCCCTGTGGTCACTATCTTGAATACAATGCACTTTATTGTTCACTTATTGAGAAATATAGAGATAGACTGTATAAGAACCTATGTGACATATCAAAATATCTTATTAATGAAAATAAGATACCAGACATATTATGCAAATTTAGTAAATTTACTTGCAACAGATAAGTCAGCTGTATATCTTAACATCTTGATAAAGCTCCTGGAGAGCGAAACGTCGCCATAATGAAATGTCACATTAGTTGCACTTGTGTCCTTTTACCTCACATATAGATCTAAATCCAGTTGTATCCAGTTGTGGATACAGTTGTGTATCCACATGCTGTTGTTCTACCCTCCACAGGATGTATGTGGGCACACAATAAACTAGCCACTTCGGTGGCAAAATCTATAAATCTAAGTACACCTGGAAAAACCTAGAGGTACTTGTCCCAAATTTGCACACAGAAATCACTACCTACAAAAGCAAAAGACTTGGCAGACGGTTCTCGTGAGTATACTGAAGAAACACAATTATTGTCAAGGGCCCAAGACTGTTCAACTGTCTCCCATTACATAAGGGGTATTATCTGTTTTCAAGAGAAAACTGGACAGATACCTAAAGTCAGTACCTGACCAGCCGGACAGTGATTCGTTCGTTGGACTACGTGGAGCTAGCAGTAACAGCCTGGTTGATCAGTCCCTGATCCACCGTGAGAATTGGTCATGAACCGGCCGTGGGGACGTTGACCCCTGGAACACCTTCCAGGCCGACTCCAGGCACATAGGTATGACCCCTCACTTCCTCATCACCCTTCATGTTCTGTCACCTCCGCAACTCCCTCATATTTCTTCACCTCATCATCCCTCATATCCCCTCATCATCTCATCACCTTTTATGTCCCCTCATCTCATCTCTCATGTCACCTTACTTTCTCATCTTTCCTCATGACCTCTCATGTCTCCTCACATCATCACTTCTCATCTTAACTCTTGTTTGTGTTCGTATCCCTGACTCTCTGAGTCACCCCTGCTCCCCCCTCTCCTTCCCTCTCCTCCCCCTCTCCTCCCCTCCCTCTCCCCTCTCTCCCCTCCTCCTCCCCCTCCCTCCTCCTCCTCCTCCCTCCTCCTCCTCCTCCCTCCCTCTCCTCTCCTCCCTCCCTCTCCTTCCCCTCTCCTCCCCTCTCCTCCCTCCTCCTTCCTCTCCCCTCCCCTCCCTTCCTCCCCTCCCTCCTCCCCTCTCCTCCCCTCCTCCTCCTCCCTCCTCCCTCCTCCTCCTCCTCCCTCCTCCTCTCTCTCCACTCCTCTCCGTCCCTCTCCTCCCCTCTCCTTCCTTCTCCCCCTCTCCTTCCCTCTCCTCCCCTCTCCTTCCCTCCCCTTCCCATCTATTCATTCCCATAAAAAATTAACATAGAGATGTAGAGAAGGGTAAGCGGAGAGGAGAGAAGAGCAGGGGAGGGGAAATAGGGATACGGAAGAGGAAGAGATGGCTAAGGGAAGAACCGAGGTGTTGCGAGGGGAGGAGGAAGGGAAGGGGGAGAGGCGGACATAATATCAAACAGGGGAAGGGGAGGGTGAGGGAAAGTGGGCTTGGAAAAGGGAAGGCGGGAAGAACGGAGAGGAAGAGAAAGCTGGGAAATGGGGAGAGGAAGGGAAGGCGGGAAGAAGGGAGAGGAAGAGAAAGCAGAGAAATGGGGAGAGGAAGGGAAGGCGGGAAGAAGGGAGAGGAAGAGAAAGCTGGGAAATGGGGAGAGGAAGAGAAGGCGCAACAGTTAACGAAATAAAAAAGGTTGAATTTTAAATTGGGAAAAAATAATGAAAAGGAGGAAGAAGGGGCAGGAGGGGCAGAAGGGACAAGAAGGGGCAGAAGAGGCAGAAGGGGGAAGAAGGGGTAGGAGGGGCAGAAGGGGCAGGAGGGATTAGAAGAGGTAGTAGGGGGCAGAAGGGGTAGGAGGGATTAGAAGAGGCAGTAAGGGGCAGAAGGGGCAGAAGGGGCAGAAGGGGCAGAAGGGGTAGGAGGGGCAGAAGGGGCAGAAGGGGGAAGAAGGGGCAGAAGGGGTAGGAGGGGCAGAAGGGGCAGAAGGGGGCAGAAGGAGTAGGAGGGGCAGAATGGGGAAGAAGGGGTAGGAGGGGCAGAAGGGGGCAGAAGGGGCAGGAGGAGCAGAAGGGGCAGAAGGGGTAGGAGGGGCAGAAGGGGCAGAAGGGGCAGAAGGGTCAGAAGGGGGCAGAAGGGTAGGAGGGGCAGAAGGGGCAGAAGGGGTAGGAGGGGCAGAAGGGAGCAGAAGGGGTAGGAGGGGCAGAAGGGGGAGAAGGGGCAGGAGGAGCAAAAGGGGCAGAAGAGGCAAAAGGGGCAGAAGGGGCAGAAGGGGTAGGAGGGACAGAAGGGGTAGGAGGGGCAGAAGGGGCAAAAGGGGCAAAAGGGGCAGAAGGGGCAGAAGGGGCGATGGGGCAGAAGAGTCAGAAGGGGCAGAAGGGGCAGAAGGGGCAGAAGGGAGCAGAAGGAGTAGGAGGGGCAGAAGGGGGAGAAGGAGGCAGAAGGGGTAGGAGGGGCAGAAGGGGCACAAGGGGGCAGAAGGGGCAGAAGGGGGCAGAAGGGGTAGGAGGGGCAGAAGGGGCAGAAGGGGGCAGAAGGAGAAGGAGGGGCAGAAGGGGCAGAAGGGGCAGAAGGGGCAGAAGGGGCAGAAGGGGCAGAAGGGGCCGCTATTACATTGTTCTCGTTACTAAACATCTTCAACCATGTTGCTCCTTTACTTCATTAAGTATTAAGGAAAGAGGGAAGAAAGACGCAGGGAGGATCGAGGGGGAGAAGAAAGGGAGGAAGGAGGGAGGAAGGACGAGATGGTGGGAGTGGAGGAGGGAGAGAGAGAGAGTGAAGGAGGGAGGGAGAGAGGGAAGGAGGGTGGGAAGAAGGAAGGGAGGGAGTGAAAGAGGCAGGTAGGGAGGAAGGAAGGAAGGAAGGAGGGAGAGAGGGAAGGAGAGAGGGAAGGAGGGAGAGATGGAAGGAGGGAGAGATGGAAGGAGGGAGAGAGGGAAGGAGGGAGAGAGGGAAGGAGGGAGAGATGGAAGGAGGGAGAGATGGAAGGAGGGAGAGAGGGAAGGAGGGAGAGATGGAAGGACGGAAGAAAGGAAGGAAGGAAGGAAGGATTGGAGAAAGGAATGGAGGCAGGAAGGGAGGAAGGGAGGGAGGGGGAAAGGAGAGAGGGAGTGAAGGAGTGGAAGAAGAGAGGGAGGGAGGGAGGGAGGGAGGGAGGGAGGGAGGGAGGGAGAGATGGAAGGAGGGAAGGAGGGAAGGAAGGAGGGAGGGGATCAACCCGACAATAGCACCATCTTTTAGCCTTATTAAACTGTCAGTGATACCGAGGCTGGCGAGGTGACGACTGGTGACCCTGGGAGGAGCCCTTAGGAGCTGGCAGGGTGGGAGGAGCAGGGTGGGAGGAGCAGAGGAGCAGGGTGGGAGGAGCAGGGTGGGAGGAGCAGGGTGGGAGGAGCAGAGGAGCAGGGTGGGAGGAGCAGGGTGGGAGGAGCAGGGTGGGAGGAGCAGGGTGGGAGGAGCAGGGTGGGAGGAGCAGGGTGGGAGGAGCAGGGTGGGAGGAGCAGGGTGGGAGGAGCAGGGTGGAAGGAGCAGGGTGGGAGGAGCAGAGAGAGAAACTGTCAGTGGTGACAATAAGGCAGGAGGGGGTGCATGTCCTACTTAAATCACTTGACCAAGAAAAGGCTGTGGGCCCAGACAAGTTGAGCCCAAGATTGCTGAGAAGATGTGCAGACCAGCTAGCAGCACCTCTAACTCGCATCTTTCAGCACTGCCTAGTACAGTGTAAATGGCCTTCTCTGTGGAAAGAGGCAAATGTAGTCACTGTTCACAAAAACAAGAGCAGAGTAGAAATCAGCAACTACAGATCAGTGTCACTCTTGTCAATCACTGGCAAGATCCTTGAGACAATAATCTCAAGACAAATGACAGAGTTTTTTGACTACCACTCATTACTTTGTGACCGTCAATATGGCTTCAGGAAAGGTTACTCTGCTGCTGATCTGTTGTTAAACCTCTCCACTAAGTGGCACCAGTCACTGGATGAATCCAAGGTCACCTGTGTGGTAGCACTGGACATTGATGATGCTTTCGATCGAGTGTGGCACCAGCGCCTCTTAGCAAAACTGCAAGCTCTGGTAAATGCAGGCTTTACGCTATGTCTCCTCAGTAATTACCTTCATCGTAGATCTCTAAGAGTAGTTCTTAATGGAACTGAATCAGCAAGACATCCTATTGGGCAAGTATTCCACAAGGAGGCGTGCTGGGACCATTGTTATGGAATGCCTAGTTCAATGACTTTCTTCATCTCATCCCAGAATCCCATGCATATACAGACGACTGTACACTGACATTCACTTATTCAAGAGAAGAAATGCCAGCTGCTCTAAGCTACATCAATCACCAGCTAAGAGTTATATCAGCTTAGGGAAATAGATGGCAAGTAACATTTGCACGTGAGAAAACACAAATGATGATGGTCTCTAGGCACCATGATGGTAATGCTGGTGCAGTAGTAAGCATGAATGGGAGGGAGTTGGCACCTGGGGAAGAAGTTGATATCTTTGGGGTGAAATATGACTCCAAACTGACCATGAAGAACCATGTTGTAAATCTTGCAAACAAGGTAGCCAGGAAGCTTATAGCACTTCGCCGTATCTCGCACCTGCTTGACAGTAGAGGTTCCAAGATTCTGTACGAGGCACAAGTACGCTCACATCTTGAGTATGCTTCACTTTCTTGGTTTGCCTACCCCCCCCCCTCTCATCTGCGACTGCTTTACAGAGTAGAGAACAGAGCAAGACGTCTCATCTCTCACCTGGACCAATCCTGGATAAATCTGTCATTTCAGCAGAGCCTTGAACACAGGAGGGATGTGGGTGGCCATGCTGTTATGTACAAGGCCAATATTGTCAAAGTACAACACTTGGATCCAGAAAGCAGCAACTTCACTCTGGCAGTACCCTTCTCCAGAACATCACTTCATCTGAGATCATTTATCCCCAGGATGACTCGAGTACGGAACACATTCGTACAGCATTATGATGTCAAAGAGATAAAGTCGGCTGATCAAATAAAAATGCTGACCCACAGATGGCTCCAACTTCATCCTGTTCCCTACTTGTATGTCTCATAACAATAAAAATGCTTTCAAATGAGCTGATGTAGGTAAAATCTCTTAGCTTGTCAATAAAATTAGGAATCCTTAGCCTGTAAATAGCTAACCTGGTCAAACACTGTGTAAAAAAAAAAAGAAAGAGAGAGAGAGAGACAGACAGACAGACAGACAGAAAGAAAGAGAGAGAGTCATCCCTAGGTTGACTCGAATCTGGAATACATTCGTACAGCATTATGACGTCAGCAAGATAAAGTCAGTTGATCAAATGAAAATGCTGGCCCACAGATGGCTCCAACTTTCATCCTGTTCCTTATTTATATGTTTCTTAACAATACAAATACTTTCAAATGAGCTGATGTAGGTAACAGCTCTTAGCTTGTCAATAAAGCTAGGAATCCTTAACCTGTAAATAGTTTGTCAATAAAGCTAGGAATCCTTAATCTAACCTTGTCAAACCCTGAGTAAAAAAAAAGAAAAAAAAGGAGAGAGAGAGAGAGAGAGAGAGAGAGAGAGAGAGAGAGAGAGAGAGAGAAGACAGGGAAATGGGACATGCAAGGGGAGGGGAGGGAGTGAGACAAAGAAGGAAGGATAAGAGAAGCACTAGCAAGGAGGAGTGGAGAGATTGAGAAATGAGAAAGAAGAGAGGAGAAAAGTATTAAAGAACAGGAGGAGCGACAGAACCATGATGCGAAAAGAAAAAAAGCGAATATAAGAAGAAAAGGTTGATGGGTAAAGCAAGTGAGGGAGAAGAAAAAGACAGATGAGGAAAAAATAGAGTTGGAAATGAGGAATGTCAAGCAAATAATTCAACATAGGAAGAAATTAATGAAGGGGACAAAGAAATATGACACGAAAAGAGAACAGAAAGAAAAGGAGAGAAGAGATGAGATGAGAAGGAAAGAAGATAGATGAGGAAAGAAAATAAACAGAAGAAAAGAGAAGACAGAAGAGACGAGATGAGAAGGGAAGAGAGAAAAAGAGAAGGGAAATGAAGAGAAGAGAGAGACGAAGAGAACGGAGAAGAGACATCTACAGTCGTCTCACCCTCCACTAACACAGTTCCAGCGGCAGAACCTGAGGACAAATCAGCAAAACACAGGAGGTGCAACAAATCATAGTCCACCCTCCCAGGCACTAAGGCTGTGCTCTCGCTGTCACAGGAAGGGGCACACTGCCAACAACTGCCTGCGAGATACCAGGTGCAATTACTGCTACAAGAAAGGACATCAGGAGGACCAGTGTAGGAAGATAAAGGAACTTGACAGACAGGACCACCTGTTTAGAGACCTGTTCTCAGAACAAACCAGCAGGATCTCTGAATTGGTCAACACTCTCACACGTCACCCACTCAGCTACTCCTATCCCAGCCCAGCAGGTGGTACTGTGCCTTATACAAGACCACAGACCTACATCCCTGCAGCTGCCTCAGTACCCTACCTCTCTCAAGGGCAGGCACCTTACATGCCCTACACACTCACCACCTCAAGCTGACCACATCATCATGAGGAGCCAGTCTATCAGCATCCTGTCGGCCAACATTAGAGGTTTCATTACTAATGTTGGAGAGCTCACACATAGTTTTGTGAACACTCGACGTCCCGACATGATAGCTGTTGTTGAAACATTTTTGGATGACAGGACTCCAGAAAATTTTGCAAGAATTGCTGGCTACACCTCATGGATGAGAAGGGACAAGCAAGGGCAAGGAGGAGGTGTTGCTGTGTGCTTCTTTAAAGGTGTACATGCCCAGCACATTGATGTTGCCACCCCTACTCATCTTGATATGATGTTCTTCAAGCTCTGCATAAACACTAGCACCTCTGTACTAGCATGTGCAATGTACAGACCTCAGTGTGCAACATGCAGACCCTATCAACTTCCTAATGGAAAATATATAATCCCTTCTGCTACAACACAACTGTCAACATATCATAAATGTTGGTGACCTCGACCAACACCTTATACAGAAGGACTTTGATGACCTTCTTGCAGTGTTTGACATGAGAAACTTTGTTGATTTCCCTACTCACATCTCTGGCTCCTCCCTTGACTCAGTAGTGAGTGATCTGGCAGAAGGCATAGTCACTTGTCAACCCCTCGGCTATGTTGGATCGTCTAACCACAAGGCTGTTTTTACGACACTTAAGATCCCAACAGAACGAGGTGAGGAGTCCACACGCACAACCTGGCTATGGGAAAGAGGTAATTGGCCAGCCCTTTGCTCTGAGCTCGCCACCACCGATTGGAATGCTCTTCTCCAAGGGGATGTTGACAACCAAGTGAAAGCCTTCACTGGACACATCCTTAATCTACAACAAGAACACATTCCTCACCGGCAATATGTGACGAAGCCTACAGATCAGCCTTGGTATGGCTTTCGTTGTAGAGAGGCTGCTACTGCTAAGTACAAAGCATGGCGAAGGTATAAGAGACATCCTACCACCTATAACAGGAACTTGCACAGGCAAGCCTGTAGGCATGTGGATGACGTTCAAAAGTGGGCCATTGCTAAATGGGAGGTGGACACTAAAAGAAAGCTAGCATCAGGTAGAGTAGGCTCCAAAACCTAGTGGTCCCTGGTCAAGGACAGACAAGGTTATCTGCCTGATGAACTCATTCCACCTCTAAATCGACAGGATGGGACCACCTCTACTAGTAGTCAAGAGAAGGCGGACCTCTTTGCTGAACACTTTGCTACCAAAATGCAAGTTCCTAATCCAGCAAGGGACCCTCCTTGGCTAGCTGCAAGAACTGTGTCAAAACTACCAGTGAGGACAATAAGGCAGGAGGTGTATTTCCTTCTTAAATCGCTTGATTATAATAATTGCCACTAAGTGGCACCAGTCACTGGATGAATCCAAAGTCAGCTGTGTGGTAGCACTGGACATTGCTGGCGCTTTCGACCGGGTGTGGCACCAGGGCCTCTTAGTAAAACTTCAAGCACTGGGAATTGCCGGCTCTACGCTGTCTCCTCAGTGATTACCTTCATGGTAGATCTCTAAGTGTAGTTCTCAATGGAACGGAATCAGCAAGACATCCTATTGGGGCAAGTGTTCCACAAGGAAGCGTGCTGGGACCATTGTTATGGAATGTCTACTTCAACGACCTTCTTCATCTAATCCCAGAATCACATGCATATGCAGACGACTGTACACTGACATTCACTTATCCAAGAGAAGAAATGCCAGCTGCTCTAAGCTACATCAATCACCAGCTGAAAGCTATATCAGCTTGGGGAAATAGATGGCAAGTAACATTTGCACCTGAGAAAATGCAAATGATGATCGTCTCTAGGCACCATGATGGCAATGCTGGTGCAGTAGTAAGGATGAATGGGAGGGTGTTGGCACCTGGAGAAGAAGTTGATATCCTTGGGGTGAAATTTGACTCCAAACTAACCATGAAGAACCATGTTGTAAATCTTGCAAACAAGGCAGCCAGGAAGCTTACAGCACTTCGCCGTATCTCGCATCTACTTGACAGTAGGGGTTGCAAGATTCTGTACGAGGCACAAGTATGCTCACACCTTGAGTATGCTCCACTTTCTTGGTTTGCCGGCATCCCCTCTCATCTGCGACTGCTTGACAGAGTAGAGAACAGAGCAAGACGTCTCATCTCTCGCCTGGACCCATCCTGGATAGATCTGTCATTTCAGCATAGGAGGGATGTGGGTGGCCTTACTGTTATGTACAAGGCCAATATTGTCAAAGTACCACACTTGGATCCACTTCGAGGAAAGCGTGAAACAAGCTTTTATGCCACAAGACGGGCAGAAAGCAGCAACTTCACTCTGGCTGTACATCACTCCATCTGAGATTATATATACCCAGGATGACTCGAGTATGGAACACATTCGTACAGCATAATGATGTCAACGAGATAAAGTCAGTTGATCAAATAAAAATGCTGGCCCACAGATGGCTCCAACTTCATCCTGTTTCCTACTTGTATGTCTCATAACAATAAAAATGCTTTCAAATGAGCTGATGTAGGTAACAGCTCTTAGCTTGCCAATAAAGTTAGGAATCCTTAACCTGTAAATAGCTTGTCAATAAATCTAGGGATTCTTAACCTTGTCAAACCCTTTTTAAAAAAAAAAAAAAAAAAAAAAAAAAGGGGGAGAGAAGAAATGAGTGGAGAAGAATACAGGAAGAAAAACAAAAACAGGAGAATTAGAAGCATTATTAGTAGAAGGTTAGAGCGATAGGATGGATGTGTTGGGAGGATAGAGGATCAGGGATGGGGGAGCTCTACTGGGGTGTGTTGGGAGGATAGAGGATCAGGGATCGTGGTACTCTACTGGGGTGTGTTGGGAGGATAGAGGATCAGGGATGGTGGTACTCTACTAGGGTGTGTTGGGGGATAGAGGATCAGGGATGGTGGTACTCTACCGGGGTGTGTTGGGAGGATAGAGGATCAGGGACGGTGGTACTCTACTGGGGAATGTTGGGAGGATAGAGGATCAGGGATGGTGGTACTCTACTGGGGTATGTTGGGAGGATAGAGGATCAGGGATGGCGGTACTCTACTGGGATATATTGGGAGGATAGAGGATTAGGGATGGTGGTACTCTACTGGGGTGTGTTGGGTGGATAGAGGATCCGGGATTGTGGTGCTCTACTGGGGTGTGTTGGGAGGATAGAGGATCAGGGATGGCGGTACTCTACTGGGATATATTGGGAGGATAGAGGATTAGGGATGGTGGTACTCTACTGGGGTGTGTTGGGTGGATAGAGGATCCGGGATTGTGGTGCTCTACTGGGGTGTGTTTAGAGGATAGAGAATCAGGGATGGTGGTACTCTACTGGGGAGTGTTGGGTGGATAGAGGATCCGGGATGGTTGTGCTCTACTGGGGTGTATTTGGAGGATAGAGAATCAGGGATGGTGGTACTCTACTGGGGTGTGTTGGGTGGATAGAGGATCCGGGATGGTGGTGCTCTACTGGGGTGTGTTGGGAGAACAGAGGATCAGGGATCGTGGTGCTCTACTGGGATGTGTTTGGAGGATAGAGGGTCAGGGATGGTGGTACTCTAATGGGGTTTGTTTGGAGGATAGAGGATCATGGATGGTGGTATTCTACTGGAGTGTGTTGGGATGATAGAGGATCAGGGATGGTGGTGCTCTACTGGGGTGTGTTGGGAGGATAGAGGATCAGGGATGGTGGTATTCTACTGGAGTGTGTTGGGATGATAGAGGATCAGGGATGGTGGTGCTCTACTGGGGTGTGTTGGGAGGATAGAGGATCAGGGATGGTGGTACTCTACTGGGGTGTGTTGGGAGGATAGAGGATCAGGGATGGTGGTACTCTACTGGGGTGTGTTGGGATGATAGAGGATCAGGGATGGTGGTACTCTACTGGGGTGTGTTGGGAGGATAGAGGATCAGGGATGGTGGTATTCTACTGGGGTGTGTTGGGATGATAGAGGATCAGGGATGGTGGTGCTCTTCTGGGGTGTGTTGGGAGGATAGAGCATCCGGGATGGTGGTACTCTGCTGGGGTGTGTTGGGAGGATAGAGGATCAGGGATGGTGGTGCTCTTCTGGGGTGTGTTGGGAGGATAGAGCATCCGGGATGGTGGTACTCTGCTGGGGTGTGTTGGGAGGATAGAGGATCAGTGATGGTGGTACTTTACTGGGGTGTGTTGGGTGGATAGAGGATCAGGGATGGTGGTGCTCTACTGGGGTGTGTTATGAGGATAGAGGCTGAGAGATGGTGGTACTCTACTGGGGTGTGTTATGAGGATAGAGGCTGAGAGATGGTGGTACTCTACTGGGGCGTGTTGGGAGGATAGAGAATCATGGATGGTGGTACTCTACTGGGGTGTTTTGGGTGGATATTATTATTATTATAATCAAGGGGAAGCGCTAAACCCGTAGGATTATACAGCGCCGAGGGGGGGGGATGTGGAAGGCATTCAGGCTTAATTCGGGGAACTGGAGCACAGATCCAATTCCCTAAATCAAGAGCCCCTCACCAACTTCAAGGAACCTTCCGTGAGGGGTTTGGGTGGATAGAGGATCAGGGATGGTGGTACTCTATTCAGGGGTGTTGGGAGGACAGAGGATCAGGGATGGTGGTGCTCTACTGGGGTGTGTTGGGTGGATAGAGGATCAGAGATTGTGGTGCTCTACTGGGGTGTGTTGGGAGAATAGAGGATCAGGGATCGTGGTGCTCTACTGTGGGTGTGTCTGGAGGACAAAGGATCTGGGATGGTGGTACTCTACTGGGGTGTTCTGACAAGACAGAGGATCAGGGATGGTGGCGCTCTTCTGGGGTGTGTTGTGAGAATAGAGGAACAAGGATGGTGGCGCTCTACTGTGGTGTGTTGGGAGGAGAGAGGATCAGGGATGGTGGTACTCTACTGGGGCGTGTTGGGAGGATAGAGAATCATGGATGGTGGTACTCTACTGGGGTGTGTTGGGTGGATAGAGGATCAGGGATGGTGGTACTCTATTCAGGGGTGTTGGGAGGACAGAGGATCAGGGATGGTGGTGCTCTACTGGGGTGTGTTGGGTGGATAGAGGATCAGAGATTGTGGTGCTCTACTGGGGTGTGTTGGGAGAATAGAGGATCAGGGATCGTGGTGCTCTACTGTGGGTGTGTCTGGAGGACAAAGGATCTGGGATGGTGGTACTCTACTGGGTGTTCTGACAAGACAGAGGATCAGGGATGGTGGCGCTCTTCTGGGGTGTGTTGTGAGAATAGAGGAACAAGGATGGTGGCGCTCTACTGTGGTGTGTTGGGAGGATAGAGGATCAGGGATGGTGGCACTCTACTCTGGTGTGTTGGGAGGACAGAGGATCAGGGATAGTAGTGCTCTACTGGGGTGTGTTGGCAGAATTGAGGATCAGGGATTGTAGTGCTCTGCTGGGGAGTGTTGGCAGGATAGAGGAACATGGATAGCAGTGTTCTTCTGGTTAATGTTGGCAGGATGGAGGATCAGGGGTAGTAGTGTTCTACTGGGGAGTGTTGGCAGGACGTAGGATCAGGGATAGTACTGTTCTACTGGGGAGTGTTGGCAGGATGGAGGCTCAGGGGTAGGTGTTGGATATCAACTTGTGCTCATGTTGCTATATTCAGTTTTATGAGTCTCATTAGATTAGTTTAGGTTAAAACAATTTCGTAGGATTAGGTTAAGTTTGGCAAGGTAAGTTAATGTTAAGTACAACAACATATCTGCATGTAATGCAACATTTTTACTGTGGCAACGTTTGGCTCTCCCGGAGCGAGACGTAGCCACATATTATCTGTAATTCTACCAACGTTATTACAATAGGTAACCTATTGTTAGGTTATGACACGTTACTTACGTTAGTTTAGCTTAGGATGGGAAGAGTAACATAGAGTTAGATTAAGTTAGGTTAAGTTACTTTGCTTTATGTTATGTTAGCTTAGGCTAGATTATGTTAAGTTACGTCACGTTACGTTACTTTAGCTATTATTCCATAATTTACGCGAATTCATTACCAGGAAAAGAGATCAAGTGCACACTCCTCGCACTTCTGATTCCATATGTGTCAGGCAGACCATGTTGATGAGTAAAACGCATGTGCAACAGAGACAGACGAGTTAACCACCTGCTCTCTAGAATCCTTACTGCTTGATGCTTCCTTTGTCTGCATCACTAAGTTTCAATATATTATGGAATTACCTTAATAACTACAATCAAGTCAAAGTCTCTGAGTTCCACTTAGCCAATTTCATAGGACTGAGAAATTTCCTGGGTGGGCTGAACTGGTGTGACATGACTATAGGTCAAGTACATGGTGATGGTTGCCAATATGACATTTTTCAAAGCATAGTTCTAGCTGCCCAGACAACTTATGTTCCAAATAGGGAAATTAGATCAAACAAAAATGACCTTATATGGATAAACAATGAATTAAAGCATCTCATAGGTCATAAGGTCATAAGCATTAACAGGCAAATCAAATTGGAAGAAGGCCAGTTAAGAAATCAATATAATCAGTTTGAAAGAGAAGTAAAAAAAAAAGGAATAAGAAAGGGAAAAAGAGCTTATGAGGTTAAAGTTGCAAGGGATTTGAGGATTAACCCAAAGAGTTTTTTCAGGTACATGGGAGGAAGATTAAGAACAGGATAGGCCTTCTCATAAGCTCCTTGGGTCAACTTACTGACAGTGATAAAGAAATGTGTAGATATTTAACACTTACCTACTCACAGTTTTTACACAGGATATTAGTAAAATTCCAGAAACAATAAATTATATAGATCAGGGCGAAAATAAGCTATGTGCGATCAGAATCATTAGTGACATGGTTCTCAGACAAATAGATAAATTAAAACCTAACAAATCCCTGGGTCCTGATGAACTGTTCGCAAGGGTTTTAAAGGAATATAAGGAGGAACTTGGTAAACTTTTCGCTAGTCTTTTCAACATATCACTGCAAACTGGCATAGTGTAAGATAAGTGAAAAATGACAAATGTGACATCTGTTTACAAAGCAGGAGACAGGTACTTAGCTTCGAATTATAGACCAATAAACCTAACCTCCATTGTGACAAAATTGATGGAATCGATAATTACTGAGGCTATTCGAAGCCACTTGAAAGGTAAAAACTGATTAATGAATCTCAGCACGGTTTTACAAAGGGGCGTTCCTGCCATACGATTTTACTAACTTTTTTTCACTAAGGTATTTGAGGACGTAGATCATGGAAATTAATATGATATTGTGTATATGGACTTCAGTAAGGCTTTTGAGTCCTACATCGGAGATTGTTGAGGAAAGTAGATGTACATGGTAAAGGAGAAATTTTTTCCTGGATAGAAGCATGGCTGACAAATAAGCAACGGAAAGTTTGCATAAATGGGTACAAATCAGAGTCGGGATGTGCCACAAGCGGTGTTCCACAGGGGTCAGTCCTGAGCTCTTTGATGTTCACAGTTTACATAAACGACAGAGGTGAGGGAATAAATAGCGACACAAGCAAGGTTGCCAATGAAACCAAAATAAGCCGTCGAATTAATTCTGACGAGGACATTAGAGCACTCCATGAAGATCTGAATAGTCTGATGCAGTGGTCGGAGAAGTGGTAGATACAGTTTAATATAGACAAGTGCAAAGTTCTAAGCGTTGGAATGGAAAATAACCATGATGGCACTTAAAAACTAAATAATATAGATCTTAATCACTCTGATTGCAAAAAAGATTTAGGAGTTCTGGTCTGTATTAATCTAAAAGCAAAACAACAGTGCATAAGGGTTCGCAATATAGTGAACAGAATTCTTGGTTTCATATCAAGAGGTATAAATAACAGGAGTTCTTATTCTTCATCTCTATATATCGTTGGAAAGGCTTCATTTAGATTTGTGAAAAGTTCTCAGATATCAACATTCACTTGGGAAACGTTATCACAAAACATTGACTTGGGAAAAGTTCTCAGACAAAAATATCCACTTAGAAAAAGTTCTCACATGAAAAAATCCACTTTGAAAAAGTTCTTTGATATAAACATCCACTTGGGAAAAGTTATTGATATGAACATCCACTTTGGGAAAATAATCCGTTTCATTAGATATTATTTATATAGTAATATTAGAGTGAGAAGAAATTTTAATTTTTCTTCAGTATAGACTAGAAAACAAATTTACAAATCAAACAAGGAGGTCGTTTCATCATCGATCACGGAACACCGGTGTGGAAAGGAGATAGTAGGACAGAGTGTGTTGTGTTCGCTTGGAATATATATCTGTGTTAGTTTACGCACAGATTGGCGACGTTTCTAGTGGTCCTTGGACTGTGTTCAGTGCTTCAGGGCAGTGAGGGTGGCTACGGGCCCCGACTGGGGCACTGAGCCTCACAGCTCTGCACCCATTGTGGGCGGCTGTGAGGTGACAGGCAGCAGCTCCGCTGCTGGCTCTGTCCCCATACCTACAATCACCATGACAGACCCAGGAGAGCGGCCTAAACGTTCATTGGAATGCGGGGACGAGTTGGAGGACGACGTGGGGCAGGTGGGAGCCCCCACCAAGAAGGCCAAGGATGCAGTGGAGACTACTCTATCCGCCAATCTGCCACTCGATCCGTCGGCAGCCGCTACCCAAGGAGACTTGCACCCCCAGATGGCCAAAGGGGTCGTGGAAGGAAGCCAGGAGGCTGTAGCTCCTCAACTGGCAAGGATAGAGCCATCCCAGGTCCCTATCCCAGTTGCGTCGGCCTCCACAGTGGATGGGGACTGGCTGACTCCACGTGGAAGGAGGAATTCCCGCTCAGCTCGGGCACAAGCAACCAGGGACTTCAACAAATTCAAGGTTCCCGATTACAGGTTTGTAAGGTATCTGGAAGGTCTCCCACGCCTCAAGTTCCGCTGCGAGTTCATTCTCAGGAACGAGGTTCTGGTCCTTCCTCGGGACGAAGATTCTTACGAGGAGTTGAAGGGGCTGGTTGTGACACATCCCAGCATGGTGGAATTGGTTGCTTCGGAGGTGTACAAGGGGGTGCTCTTACACGTCCCTGTGCCCCTCCCACTTGACCCCATTTTGGAAGTGCCCAATATTGTCAAGGCAGGGCGACTCACTGCAACGGTGAACAAGGTGCCCACCCGCCAGGTGCTGATCCATCACAAAGGTCCACTTCCCACGCACCTAGACCTTGGGGTCTGGGGAAGATTCAAGACCCGACCATACCTGTCGGGCCCAGTACAATGCTTCAACTGTCAGGGGTTCAATCA
This sequence comes from Cherax quadricarinatus, assembly GCF_038502225.1. NCBI lineage: Eukaryota > Metazoa > Arthropoda > Malacostraca > Decapoda > Parastacidae > Cherax > Cherax quadricarinatus. Next base: position 42,254,589 of record NC_091293.1, read on the forward strand.
TATTGCAGCCACTTGCCAGCGAGAGAAGAAGTGCGGTGTGTGCAGCAAGGTACACGACTCGAAGGACTGCATTGCCATCTCCAAACAGCCAACCGGCAAAGCCCTTCGGCCAGAGCCCAAGTGTGTCAACTGATCAAAGAGGCACCATGTCTGGAACCGGAGCTGTCCTGTGATGGTGCAGCACTGGCAGCAGGTTCATCATTGGAACGACCCGACAGCCCCGACGCCACCCAGCCTTGGAACCACCCAGCAACAGTTTGTATGGGCTCCAACCCCGGTTCCCCGGATACCGCAGGAGGGCAATACCAGCGAGTTCCCGGCACTTTGCTCACGGCAGTGGCATCAGGGGGCAGGCACTGGCTTGCAGAAGTGCGGTCAACTGCGGGATCAGATGGCAAGGTGGCCAGGAAGACAGAATCAATGGAAGAAACAGCCACAGGCCAGGAACACTGCCCAGCAGGTCCCAGCTGGGCACCAACATTCCTTGCCATCCCGCCAGCAGGCCTCTTCCCAAGGGCAGGCCCCTACTGTGAGTGGCCAGAGTCAGGCAGAGGTTCCCTGCCAGGGGACCCGGAAGCCCATGGCCACTCAGGCCAGACCCAGGGTGCACCCAGCTTATGCTGCTGCAGTGTCAACAGCCACCCAGACATACCCAGTGACCCAGCCCCAACTCGACGGGTCGTCCAGCTCAATGCCTGCAGAGGTAATGGTCGAATCATTTCCTGATCGACTGTAGAAAACCATCGGGGTCATCTCAGTGCTCCTCTGTCGCCTGCTGCCGTCGGCGGAGGACAGGGGAGCCTGCAGACAGCTCCTGTCATGGATGCTGGGCATGGTCCTACTGGACAGGAAGGACTCAATGGAACATCAAGCCATCATCCAGGAGTCCTTCCAGTCTGTGATGGAGGAGGCCCCAGAGTCGCCAACAACAGACGACGAGTCCCAGGCAGAGATGGAATCAGAGGGCCACCTCTGGGCCCCTTGAATATCCTCCAGTGGAACATTTGTGGGCTGCAGTGGAAAATTCACTTAGTGATTGAAGCTGCAGTTCAGGATGAGGTTGATGTCTTCCTGTTCCAGGAGACACTTACCAATTCGTCACATCAAATGCAGCCACGTATCCCAGGATTCTTGGCTTACCTTCAGCACCTGGAAGGGACCGGCAGTGGCCCGGTGATCTACGTCAGGACCACTATCCCTCATTCAATCTCCACTGACCCCATCAACTGTGGGGATTGCGTGGAGGTTCAGGCTGTCACCCTACACCTGCCGGATGGACCTCTCGTGGTTTACAACATTTACAGAAGCTCTCGGTACACCCTTGACATTTCAGAGGTGGCAGCTCTCGCCCCCCGGGAGGGTCTTGTTGTGGCTGGGGATGTCAATGCCCACCACCCAATACTTTCTTCTGTCTCTCCTACCAACGCAGCTGGGAGGTACCTTGCGGCTGTGCTGGAGGAGGTCCCTGAGATCGCCCTCTTCAACAATGGTGAGCCAACCCATCACTACAGTGGCTGCTTGGACGTCACACTCATCTCTAGGCGGTTGCTCTCGAATGCAAGATGAGAGGTCCACCCCCGTCTCACCAGTGATCACTTTGCAATGGTCACCATGCTGATGGTCCAGTGGTGCCCGCTCCCCACACCTACCCCCAGATGGAATCTAAAGAAGGCCGACTGGCAGTGGTTCCAGGAGGTCATCGAGCACTGGTGGGCAGTCTCCTCTTCCGGAAGACCCAGATGAGGCGGCTCAAAGCTTGCAGGTGGCCTTCATATGTGCAGCTGAGGGTCATATAAACGTGACTGGTGGTTTTACAATGAGAACATCAGGGAGCAGAACCACTGCATCAACGTCATATGCAAGATGCACAGGCATAATCCCCCAGTTGAGTCCATGTGTCTGCTCAGGGAAGTAGTGCGAAATGCACGCCATGTCTCACACAGGGTCCGGCAGGCTAAATGGTTCGAGTGGTGTGCCTCCCTCAGCTACTCCTCCACCTTATCTGAGATTTGGACCAGGTTACGATTGGCCACTGGGCAGTGTCACAGTGTGGCTCGGTTGCACCCAGACCCCGCAACGGAGGCAGAACGTCTGGTGGACCTTTTCACCTTCAGAGTGGCCATGGCTCAATTGCTTCAGGATCTCTGGGACCTCCGAGCCACCCTCCTTCCTAGAATGATGATGGTGATCCAAGTGGCATGCCAGGCTAAGGATGTCACGGATGAAGACTTCACCGACCAGGAGCTCCAGGCAGCCTTCACATCTCATTGGGACACTACACCGGGGCATGATGGCATCACCTATGGCATGATCACTCGGTCTGGCGATTCTGGACATGCAGCTGTCCTGAGGGTCGTCAAACGGACTTGGCGAGCTAGCAAACTCCCTGTCGTATGGAAGGAGGCTGACATCATACCGATTCCTAAGCCTTGGGATCCTGGCAGTGTGAGACCCATCTCCCTCACCAGTTGCATCTCGAAGGTGTCTGAAGGGATGGTGTTGGAGCACCTGAGGTGGAAGCTTGGCCCTCCTCATAAACACCTCCATGTCTTCACCAGAGGAGTGGGCACTTTCGAAAGCCTTACCGCCCTACTGGCCTGCACTGGGTCGGACGCCCAAGCCCACATTGTTGTCTTTCTTGACCTCGAGAAAGCTTCTGAGCTAGCCAGTGCACATGCCATCCTCTCACTCTTGGCCTGCAGGGGGGTTAAAGGCAGGCTGCTTTCATGGCTTCGTTCCTATCTCCAGGACAGGTGGGTCTGGGGACACTTCCAGGGGCATGCCTCTTCTCTCAAGACCCTGGACAATGGCACTCCACAGGATGGGGTGCTTAGTCCCACCCTGTTCAATGTACTGATGCACCAGCTGGTGCACCTGCCTTTCTCCAGAGGCACCTTCCTCCTCAGCTATGCAGATGACCTGGCACTTGTCCTACCTAGGAAGCACCGGCTTTTGCAGCATGCCCAGGAGGACCTCCATCTGCTGGCTTCCACTTGCCATCACTTGGGGCTCAAGATATCTGCAGCAAAATCCAAAGCCATGATCCTTCACACCAGGGTACCCAGTCATAGGCTGCAGGTCCTGGGCATCGACCTGGAGTGGGATCACAGTTATAGGTACCTCGGCATCTACATTGACAGGCGCCTCACCTTCCAGAAACATGTGCACCACATCAAAGAGAGGGCTCAGGAGAGGGTCAAGGCATTGTGTGCCATGGCCAACCCTAGGGTTGGGGCCAGCCTCGAGGTCATGAGGTTGTTCTACATTCAGGCAATACGCTCCCTTGTTGACTATGGGGCACTTGCTCTGGTTCACGCCAGACCCACAAACATCAAATCCCTTTGTGTGATCCAGAACACAGCTGTACGGGCCATGCTGGGGGCTCCTAGGTGGGCTAATGCAGTGGCTCTGAACCTGCAGTGGCTGCAGCTCCTTGAAGACAGGATTCAACTGGTAGCTGCCTGGAGGATTGCAAAGTATCTCCGACTCCCAGGGGCTGACAAATTGAAGAGGGATTTAGGAGTCCACCAGGGACAGGTCATTCCACTGCACCCCGGCCGCCGATGGATGTGGTCGGTAGCAGATGCTACACGGAAGCTCCTGCCCATGACATTGCTCCAGGCAGGAGGCTGCGACAGACTGGCAGCGAACTACACGGTGCCGCCCCCTTGGGCACCAGAGCTATTGGCGGTGCACTGGACAACCCTACCAGACAGCAAGAGCCATTGCATCCAGGACGTTCTGCAACGACTTGCCCAGGGTGTGTGCCATATTACACCAATGGCTCCAGAGACCCAGTGGCTGGCCGCACAGCTGCTGGGATATTCCACAGCAATCTGACAGCAGGTTGGCGCCTCCCAGACCATTGCACCATCCTCCAGGCTGAACTCTTTGTTATCCAACAAGCTCTGCAGCATGCTCTTGCAGACCATCAGCATCCCCCCATCATCCACGTTGATTCCAAGGCAGCGATCAAAGCAATTATGCACAGAAAGCCAAAGGACAACATACGCTTAATCACATCCATCCGGGGTGATCTGCAGACACTCATGGCCCAGGGTCGCAGAGCCACCATCAACTGGATCCCGAGCCATGTGGGTATCCCTGGCAATGATGCTGCAGATGAGGCTGCTAGGACTGCAACCCTCGAGGCACAGCCACGTCTGCAATCTCCATCAGCCTCAACCAGATTGCGCTGTGGGCTGCCGGTGCAGCCAGGCGCCTGACCCTGGGGATTCATGGAGCCTCCGCTGGTATGTCAGGGAGACCCACAGGGCGCCCCCTCCAAGTATTCAGACACAGTCCAGAGAACTGAGGGTGCATATCCACCGCCTACACTTAGGGTATCCCACCACTGCGTGGATTGTCAAATGGGCAAGAGAGGAGCTCTGTGGTCATTGTGACCGAATGGTTCCCAAGCCCTTGGTGCACTACCTGTTAGACTGCCCAGCTTCGATGCCCCTTTGCTGTAGACACTTCCCAATGACCCCGGTGGGGCAGGCCCGAGAGGATGAGGCAGCACATCTTGTGTACTTAGCTGTCAGGGACTTGGAAACCTTACTTCCAGTCATTGTACGTCACCCGCCCCCCTTCGCTGAAGTTGCTGTGAGGGCCTGCTTTGGGCCTCCATTGCACCGCACACCAGCCGCCGTTAGTGCACACTAACGTTTGGTATGTCATCTGGCCATAGAGCCGGTGAGGTACTCCCCCTTCCCGCTGAAGAACTGCCACACATGTGCAAGAAAAGATAAACGACACTTCCCTACCCGGGGAGCCAATGCAGGGTCACCAAAATGGAAGAGACCGGGGCCGGGATACCATACCAGCAAATCAAATAGAATAGAATTTGCAAATCGAAAATCATATTGATCGGAAATAAATGTTAAAAACTCTTATACATAAATGCTGCAAAAAAAAAAATATTTTTCTTATAAAAGATTCGCTACCTGGATGAGATAGAGTGAGGTCGTGCTTTGCACCCCTCTACTGTTTACCCAGACGAGCTACTCAGAAAACAATATGGCGCTAGGTGTGCACTGAAGAGTGAATACTGTGGGCATTGAACTCATTAGTGGGGCTTTAACGCCTACGTCAGTCGAGGTGCCATTGCCCAAAATTATAAGAGAGACATACGGCATTAGAGACGAGGATTTATGTGGAGTGGCACTAAATGGTGTATATGGAATATTCGTGAAAGTGCTAACAGCTCAAGTGTATGAGGCGTTGGTGGATCGTTACCAAGATGTCAGCATTAACGTAACACCAGCAGTGAGGGTCAGGTTGACGGATGTATCAAGACATTATTCGTGGGTCAAGCTCTGCAACGTGCCTTTTGAGGCTGATGAAGCAGATATCAGAAGTGTTTTCGAAAGACATGGGACTGTACATCTAGCCCAACCTGGAAAATGGGTAAAAGGAGCTTACACAGGATTTCCGGAGGGTACTTTCAATCTTAAGATGATGGTGAGACATCCTATACCCTTGTATGTATATCTCGAGGAGTTTAAAACTCAGGTAATGGTGGCGTATGCCGGGCAGAGGCGTACGTACCGACTGTGTGGCGAATATGACCATATTGCAGCAGGTTGTGGCAAGTGGAATTGGGCTTTTGGGCCGGCAAGAGGCGGAGCACCTGCGCATGAGAAAATGATGCCTGAGGAAGAACGGAGGCAAGAAGGAGGGCATGGTCGCATGAGGAGTGAAGAGGTGGTGGCTCCTCCTGTGGAATCGGAAAGGGACGTGGAGATTCATGAATCACAAAGCCCATTGATAGTACAGTTGTCGAGTGAGGAGGTGCAAGTGGGTGCAGAAGTGAAAGCTATCGAGGAGGAGTTGGCGACGGTGTTACAGGCAATGTTACAGTCTACGGAGGTGGAGAGTCGCAGCGAGCAGGAACCTGAGATTGGGGCGGAAGGAGGTGTGTGCAGGAGGAAGGAGGACCAGATGACACCTGTGATGGACAGTGCGAGTGCCATGGAAGGATATGGAGGTGAATTCAGGGTGGTAGAGGTGGAAGTTCATTGTGAGGACTCCCAGGACACAGATATGGAGATGGAGGGAGCAACGAGGAAAAAGGCGGTGGCGTCAGATTCGGACAATGTTCTGAAGCCAGCGCAAAGGCCAGGGAAAAAGGCATGGGGTTATGGTACCCAGAGTGACTCTAAGAGAGGGCCACAACAGAAGGGGGGGGGATAGTTGGGAAGGAGGGTGGAGTACGTGGCAAAGGCAATGCTCAGGGGAATGGTCAGAAAGGGAAGAGCCTTGAAATGAGGTGGGGAGGGAAACCTTAAGCCCACCTCAGGTGTGTAACAATAAATATTAATGGTCTGTGTGATGGTGTAAAACGTGAGTGCTTCTGGATGTTTTTGAATAGATACAAGGTTGACGTCGCTTTTGTGCAGGAACACAATTTTAAACTTGGTCGTGAATTAGTGGTGCCTGGGTACCAGGTGTTACAAAAAACGCGATTCTAAAAGCTTAGAGATCTCCAGTGAATACTAGAAAGGACTGCCCTTCTAGCATCCAGCCTGTTACTGGGTTTTCATAACAAGTAGTCAGTATCCTTGTCCAATTATCCATTAGAATTCAGTATGATTCAATAGTGCTTCAGGATTACAACTGGTAGGCTACTAACTAGAGAAATTAAAATTTAATAAATTTATTAAGTCTAGAGGTATATTATCAAATTAAATTAAATTAATAATAATCAAAATATTAATAATCACTTCCCTCATTTACAGTATTATTGTGCTGAAAGCACATATCACATTTATAATTCTTAAGCACCGTCTGGTACTTTAACATTTAATAAGATATTACAAATATGTACAAGTAATTTTGTGTGTATGTGTGTAAGTGCTCTAAGTAGTTCGCTATGTCTCACAACTCGACTAGACTTAAACAAGTGACTGACAAAGTCCTCAAATAAACTAACTTCTTAACCAACTGGCAATCAGAACAGTCTGTTTGAACAATAAAAAGAATGCTAAGCCCAATAGCAATATAACAAGCAACTGCGACACAGAATCAGGAACAAGGAGATAATATAACGACACTAAGTAGGGACCATCAGCAGATCCTCCACAAAAGTCACACATCTGCCATACTACTGAATCTAAGTTCAGCATAAGAAAATCTCCGACTGTGACAGTACACAGATACCAGTACAATTTAGGTCAGAAGCTACAGCTCAGGACCTGAGTTACTCAAGAGTGTCTATGAGACACACAACCTCAGTACAACGTCGAAAATCACTAAGTCTATACAATGTTCTGTGAACAGAGTTCTACAGAACTAACAAGAATAATGAGACAGACATTCTGTCCAACCACCAAGAGAGTCTAGACCAGACTGAATACTTCAGGCGAGGTGAGGACACCCCCCCTCGATCACGTGACAGCTCCGTGGGTCGTTGCCCAGCAAGAAGCCGGCAGAATAACGAGCAAAGAGCGATAATTACAGTAGTCAGACAATCAAGACTTGAACTGAGCACATAATATGTAACATCCTACCTAACAACATAACTACGTCAAATAATATTATAAAGCAATATATTCACGATTTAGCTATTATCGCAAATATAAGCAATATAAAATTATATGAAAAGATAATTATATATATACATAATAATCATTGCAACCCATTCAGGGGTTGCAACACCCCCCCCCAACACGACAAACGGTCGCACTAGGAGTTGCATTAATGTCTTTCACATTACTGATTACTCAGGTTACATTAGTAACAATATAATATAAACATTAATCAGAGTCACTCTTGTGCCAAGCACCTCTATAATTTCACAGCATCTGTACACTAAGATATGCCCCTAGTACTAGGGCAGTACACAGTATCGTATCTCCGCATACTCGTGGTTATGTACATCAGTGTAGAGACAGGATAGCGTACACAAGCCTGACACGATGAGGCTTGATCATAATAGAGGAGAATGCATTCCACTCTTAAGTAGTGGTTGTGGAATGCTATGCAGTATGGACATCTGAGCATGAAACAGCTTAAGATGTGTAGTGAAGGGGGGGGGTCTGCGGTAGGACAGTGTTTCGTCACGCAGTAACATCGCCCACACGACACTACCCACTCATCACTCAGCTTATGTCTCCTCCTCATACACATCACTACTGTGAATATATAAATATAATAATTAGACATGAGTATATATAGTTAATATGGGCTGGAGGGATTAAGTTACTCTACTGAATTTGACATAGCAAGTAACAAAAGGTATTTGGGTATAAAATGACGTTAATTTAAAATGGGGAAGTGCCCAAATACACGTCAAAATGTTCAAAGGACACCACAAGAGCTAGAGCCTCTTTCTCAATAGTGGCATAAGTTTTCTGGTGTCGTATAAGCTTAGATGAATAGTAACATATAGGATGGAGAATATCAGTGGATGTTGACTGTTGGAGCAGCACAGCACCCACTGCATAATAACTCGCATCTATATGTAAAAAGAAGGGAAGATTGAAATTAGGACTCAACACTGGAGCAGAGGAAAGCAGATGCTTCAACCTTTTGAACAAGTCTGAACAATCTCTAGTCCAGATGAACTGAACTTTGCTACTAATGAACATAGTGAGAGGTGTAGATGGAGGTTTGTATGCTGGCTTGCCTGTCACTTGACACACGTGGCAACGTCGCACATGATCAGCTACTGTTTCCTTCATCTTTGGCCAAGTAAAATGTTTTGTCAGTTTACCGAGTGTCTTCTTGACACCCAAATGTTCTCCTATGGGACTATTGTGAGCAAAATCATTGGATTGTTTACGATATGTAACTGGTAACACTACGAGATGCTTGACTGTAGTGGAAACACTCTCAGCTGACAACTTCCACGTATTTTTCTCCATCAGTACACCATTACTATAGTAGTAACAATTATCGAGATCCTTTGCTTCACTCTCAGTAACTGCTATATCTCTCAGTCTTTCCAGTGACTGATCAACAAACTGATCCTTGATTAAATCATCATGAGTTAGAAATTTAACGTCAGTTGTGTCCTGACTAGGTTGATGACAGGGGGGAGTTGGTGTTAATGACCCTGGGCGCAGAGCGTCACTAAACAACATATTCAAGCCCAAATCATTGTCATCCACTAACTCAACAGGAGACAAGGATGGTTGCTGTATCTTTGACATAGCTCTAGTAATTGCGCTGAGAGGAAATAAAATAGGTTTCTCTCTACAAGCTTCAATGGCATAATTATCATCAGTGTTATTATCAATCACAAGTGGTTCTTTACATATACCAGCATGAAGGATATCGTGCCCTACCAACAAGTCCACTGACCTGATGGGAAATACACCACTGGATATACCCACTGAAATATAACCAGTATAATAGCTTGTTTGGATATAAACTTTGTGCAGAGGCACTTTTATAACAGCGCCTCCATAGGCTTCTAACAATACATCTACCTTGGTATAGGTATCGTCAGTTATGGGCAGTACATCTTCTCTTAATAACGTGAGATAACTGCCAGTGTCTCTGAAAGTAATTATCTCAGTTAGATGTGATTCGTCAAATCCTAATTTACCTCTCAAAAAGTAAGGACTCATCGCTGAACGAATCTTTTCGTCAGATACACTTTCTGACGCTAGTCATCTGTTCTGAGTAATATTATCTAAAACAGTGAGATCAGAGGTATTGCTAGGATTTCGGTGCCTTTGTTGCTCGGAAGAAGATACGACTTGTATGGGGGCGCCAGCCGCACGACTGATTCTCGTATCTCTTTCTAACTTATAGCAATACTCTCTAGCATGTCCTTTTCTGTTACAATATGTACATTTTACTTTCTTCTCGATATGAGATTTCTGTCTAGCCACAGAGACAGATTCAGGATTTTTTTTTATATTTTATTTAAAACATCATAAATTACAAGGTAGTATAAAATATTAAATACCACAATAATACAGGATCTGGACAAGATTACGAAGAATTATATCACAAGTGCAAGAGAAAAAAATATGAAACACGCAAAATACATACACACCATTCACTGACACACATTATGCAAAATGATAATATATCTGACACATACACACAAAACTGTTGGAGGGGGGACCCCCCCCCCCATGAAAACTCATCTATAAATACACCCACATCATTCGCACACGTATTGATCACAGCAGTGATCAAACATAAATTTTTGTAACTTTATATATACATGCAACTGATTATGAGATTTAACTTAAGAACGAATTCTGGTAATTTTTTTTTTTTTTTTAATTTTATTTAAAATACAGTATACATTATATGTGTAAGCAAACATGTCACTAAACCAATCAACATGTAACAACAAAATTAAAGTACAACATACGTATACACCATCAAAAAAGAAAAAGAAACTTCACACAGGTGTACCAACAACATATCCAGAGAATCTACTTCAGCACACTTTAACATCTTATGCCAAGTTTTATATACAAAACAATTCTTAAAGGTAAAAACCTCACCACATACCATTAAAACCTATACATCCACCCCCCACCAAAGGTACATTTATAAAGTCGTACATATGTGCTCTGGAAGTAAAAAGGTACCCCCCCCCTCATCAAATACCAACAAAACATTGACATACTATAAGAGCGCAGGATACTACTTGCTCTAAGTAACAATTATGAAAACTTTACCTAGCATACAAGGATAATATACTCTATATCTCAACACGGGTGCAATCCACCCAAGACTTCTTCATACACTATATACCCTATACCAGTATTAATACATAATATACACCGCTACTTGAACTCATATGCATACCTGATCCAACAAAGTCATCTAAAATTGTGTATTTACACAAAATCAATATACATTTTTATATTACCTTACATATACTCTTACATGTGACTTTAAACATTAAAATAGCAAAGGGAAACCAACAGCGTATACTTAAAATATATAACACTACCCTACACATACAGTGTCACACGACATGTACTATATAATCTTAACCAGGCCGCTGAAACATTATATGTTAGGCCTTATGTGCCAAAATACAATCTCGCATAATACAAAACTGTACCACGTTACTCATTACAGCTATTTAAACTTCGAACCTTCAGATATACAGAAATTGTGTCTTACAGAATGCATCCTACAAGAAGGGAAACCCCGAACTTTGTATCACAGCATATTCGATACAGTCATATGGCATACCTTAGTAACACCATGTAGTATGTGCTTTCTATAACATCTTTGAAGGCACTCTCACAATAACGAACAGTCATTCTCACACACACAAAAACTTTAAGATTCTACCCTTTCATTCACCTTGTATACACACAATGATGTAGTGCTCCAATACATTACGTACATGTACTATCCAAAATCTTCACAACATAAAGGGAACACTTGTGTAAAAACACCACCCACACCACACTCACTACTCAGGAAAAGCATAAATGTATCAGTGCAAATCCAGTCACACACTTTAAAAGCCATCCACACATCTCCGCTCAAGAAACTAGCCCGTCGCTACCCATTTACACTTAAATCCCGTAAATCCTTTAACTTAAAACTCCGGTATCCCTCAGTAAACACTGTCTCCCACCTTCCCCCATAAAGATCCCTATTGCGACACTTAGTTCTATAAATGGTGGCCCCTAACACCTTTATTCTTTCATCCACACCCACCTCCCTCATAGCCCAAGACGTATAAATAAAATCAGTGACCACATACGCAACCGCATTCACCACCATCTGACTCATCCCACCTATATCTAAACTTAACACCCTTAACACCTGTAACCCTTCCCCACCCACTAACCTAACTACCCTACCTAACCATACCCTCACAGCTTTTAAACAATTACAAAAATACACCGCATGAAAAATAGTCTCGGAACATCCACACGCTTTGCACTCCCCACCCTCCCTTAGTCTCCTATTAAATAACACAACACCAGACGGCAAGATTCCATGTAGAAACCTAAACATTACCTCCCTTATACCTGGTTTAATACGCAATTGCCGTAAACATTTCCAGATATTCCCCCACGCATACATGGGGTATGCCCCCTCAAATGCCGCCACCACAGACCCACCCCCCACCCTCTCAAGAATCCTCAATTTAAGGCGCTTCGGATCCCTCACCGTCATTAAAACCCTCAACATGGCCTCACCAATCATTAAATCCTTACCCCCCCCATCATCGTTGCATATCCATACGCAGTTTTTCTAGCCCCCCTCTCCTCACCCCCACCTCCCTCAAATACCCGCGTTTTAGATACACACTCATCATACGCTTTTCTAAATGTATAAGCCCCAGCTCCCCGTGGCTAACGGAAAGCATCACCACCCCTCTACTTAGCCAGTCACAACCCGATCCCCATATAAATCGGAAAATCCCATGTTGCAACTGTTGCACCTCTCGCCGCCTCAGTGGGTATATTGCCACCACGTGCCATATCTTACTATACAACAGGACGTTCGTCACAATGACCCTCTGATGCAACGTTAGCTGCGCCGTCCTCAAACCACCCAATCTTTTCAATACCCCATCCACGGTGCGCATCGAATTTACCTCTTGTGCGACTCTATCATTCTTAGCGTACACTATCCCACAAATCAATAGCTGATCCACCACACTCCACCCACGCCCTACAGTCCCACCTCTATTTACGTTATTGCCTAGGTCCATATACTTAGACTTTGCCACATTAATTTCTATCCCAGTAGCCTCGCCAAACACATCTACCACCTTTCCTACCTTGTGTAAATCCTTCTCATCCCTCACCAATACAGTTGTGTCATCCACATAACCCACAATACCCGGCCGACCCTCTCGTTCATTACTAACCCCTCCACTTGCGATACTCCACCTAACTGCCCTATAAAAGGGATCCTGGAGACACGCAAACAATATTTGCGATAGAGGTCAACCCTGTCGCAAACCCCTTCCCATCTGAATGTTAACACCTAGCCTTCCATTAACCTGTACTCTCATAGATGCTCCCTGATACAATGTTTTCGCCCAAGATATAATTTCCTTCCCGAATCCCTGCCAACGCATGAACCTCCATAACGCATCCCTCTCCACACTATCGTAAGCAGCTCGCCAATCCAATGCCAACACACCCCCACCCCCCAACTCCCCCCTCTGTTCTATAAAACTTCTAAGAACTCCATGCCCTTCATACATTGTCCTACCCGGTACCCCATATTGTCCTCTGTCAATTACGTTACTTATCACCTTTTTTATTCTATTCCCTAATATCCGTGCAAATAACTTATAATTGCCACACATAAGCGATATTGCTCGGTAATCCTCTACCGTAGTCTGTCCACCTTTCGGAACTAATACCACGACAGCAGTCCTTTGCTGCTCACCCATTTCCCCATCATCCTTCATTACATTGAATAACCTAACTAAAAATCCTCTCAATACTTCCCAATTCCTAACGTAATAATCATTAGGCAACCCATCTACACTTGGCGTCTTACCTAAACTTGCACCAGACAAAGCGTGCGAAATCTCACTTTCCGTGATCGGACCTTCTAATGTTACCCTATCTATACTATCAATCTCACATTGCACGAAACCTCCCATTTCCTTTAAAGCCTCATCTCGAATACCTCCGTTTTGTGCATATGACCTAAACCATGCATCTAGATAACCACTCATACCCTCTGTCATCACTAATACCTGCCCCTCTCTATACCCTTCCATCCCTACATGAACAGTTAATCCCATCATCTCCGTCGCCACTCTTCTCTTTCGCTGTCTCCTCAACACGCATGCCGAAGGCCTGTCACCCCATAACACCTCTTCCAGCCCACCCAAAACTCGCGCGCCATCAAATCTTTCATTTTGCAAATCCCTGATACGCTCCTTTAATCCCTCAATATCGTCCACGGGATAACTAGCACTCCCACGCTCGTAGCAAGCTCTCAACTGCCCCTCAAGATAAGATTGGTACCCATACTTCAACCTGTTATATTCCCTCCCACTACGAATATAAAATTCCTTAATACGAGATTTTGCCACAGAGTCCCACCAACTAACCAGTGCACTATTCCCAGGCGCCTCCACCACCAACTCCTCCCACAATTGAACAAATGACTGTCGAGACTCTTCTTCCTGCAACAACTTTACATTCAACTTCCAAAACCCCTTACACCTTCTTGGCAACCCCTCCCAACCTATATCCGCCAAAACACCCCTGCGATCAGAAAATACTACGTCCATTACCCTCACACTATGTATTACGACTGTCCTGGGCACGTATAATCGATCGAGCCTAGCCGCATACCCACGCTTAATAAATGTGTGCTCCACCACCTCACCTCCCTCAACATCTGTCAATCCTACCCCGGATAACAATTCTCCCAATATCCTCAAACAATGCCCTGCCCCCCTCGGTTCAACATCCTTACTCCTTATCACACAGTTCCAGTCACCTCCTATCACAGCAACCCCTGGCAATCCACGCAAATAATATACTAGAACGTCCCTCACGAATTTATTCTTTATCCTCACATCTCCCTCTACTGGGCCATACACACACACCAACGTCATCTGTACCTGACCCCATAACCCATCCACACGAATCACCCTCCCCTCTCCCCCCCCACTATGCCTGACAACCAATGGGCTAGTTTCTTTCACCAAAATGGCCACACCTCCTTTCAATCTGACTGCATGCTCAACATACACATTATACCCATCCACCTTCAACTCATAACCCGGTCTATAATTGTGTTCCTGCAAGAACACAACGTCAACATCATGATGCACCAAATATTCCTTAAACCACTCACATTTTCTCTGAGACCTCAAGCCATTGATGTTCAATGTCAGGCACTTAAAACCGACAAAGGGGATTTCCCTCTTGACACTACCGACTTATCACCTGATCGTTTCATGGCACCCTTTTCCCTCCCCTTCCTTTCTGGCCACCCTTACCCAACCCCTGCCCCTGGGCGCCACCTGAACCTCTCCGAATGGCTTCTGCCCATGTTTTCTTCCCAGGTCGTTGTGCTGGCGTAAGCACGTCGTCGGAATCAGAAAGCACTGCTGCGCGCTTTCGCGTCGTACCCTCGACCTGCATCAAGTCATCCAGCTCAGTGCCATGATGAACCTCCACCTCCACAGTTCTCACCAACTGGGCATCCTTACGACACACTTCAGGCCGGGCTGGCATCACCACGCCCTCCTCAACTACAGACCCATGATCCAGGTCTGTACCAACATCCTGACAAGGACTCTCATTACCCAAAATGTTCTCAAACGTCGACACTATCGTCGTTTCCGCGTCGCTACCATTCGCTTCCGCGATGACCTCATCCAGCACTTGTACAACGTCCAGGGAAGTGATGTCGTCCCCCCGCGTAGCCCCTGCCATCTCCTTTTCTTCGGCCTTCTCAACCTCCTCACTCCATGTCAAACTCTGCTGAGGCAGAGCCGAAAACAGTTGATCTTGATCCTCTCTCCTTTCCTCCACATCTCGTCGTTGCTGCTGGTCCTTATCACCACGTCTTCTTTCACATTGTGCAGCCAGGTGATCATACGACCTGCACAAATGACAAGTGCTTCACTACCCAGCGTATGTTACAAAAACCTGAGTCCTGAAATCTTCCATCACCACGTACGATGGAATTGGATGTCTGAGCGTCATCTTGACAGAGAATGCACCCTCAGGTATCCCCATATACGGGCCAGCTGACCACCTTCCTGCAGTGATCGTATGTATTGTGCCATATTTACACATAATGAACCGGATGTCAGCTGCATCTGCCTCGAACGGCACATTCCTGATCTTAACCCATGTGTAATAGCTGGACACATCATGCAGCCTCACCGTCATAGCATGATTAACTGGTATGGCCACCTCTTGAAACTTATTCACCACTGCCTCATACACAGTCGCCGAACTAAATTTTACAAAAATCCTCTTCGTACCGTTCAGTGCAAGTCCACAAATCTCCTCATTGGCTATTCTGTAGGTATCTCTGATGATTGCAGGCAAAAGCAACTCCATTGATGGCCCCGTTACAGCTCCACTGGTTAATTCAATGCAGACAGTATTTACCCTGCGTCGGCGAGCCTGCGCCATGTTGGTGAAAATAATACTGCCACCAGACAACTCCAGGGGGCAGCAGCAGCACACGTCCTCTCCACTCAAGGATTGAGAGACGAATGTGATTCAGGATTATGAGTTTTCCTAATAAAGGTACGAGAAGTTACAGTAGCAGGTACATCAGGCCGGCAATGAGCAGCTGATTTAGGTTGCCAACTTCTAGGATAATCTTTAGTTACCTTGTTTTTGTGTGTTTTAATATGTACAAGTTTGTGAGAAATCTCGTAATTGTCTGCTAATGCTGCAGTTTCCAGAATATCCGAGGTAGTATGATCGATCAGATATTCTTGTATGTCCGCAGACATACAGTTGTTAAACTCTTCGTGTAGTAACAACTGAACAAGGCTGTTGTAGTTGTTACACTTGGCAGACCTACACCACCTCTCAAATGCAACTTTTTTCTCACGAGCAAACTCTACACAAGTTTGATCTTGTCGTCGTTGTAACGTACGAAATGCGCGTTGATAACTTACAGGCAACAAGTTATGTCTCTAGAATAGTTTGCTTGACAGCGTCATAATTAATGTACTTGGCAAATGGTAAAGCAGCAGTACAAGTTTGAGCTCTTCCTGTCAAAGCTGTGTGCAACAAGGTAGCCCAGTGCTTACGTGGCCAGTTCATAGCACGTGCCTGTTTCTCAAACACATCAAAATAGGTGTCTAAGTCACTCTCAAAAAACTTAGGAACCATTGATGCAGCTTTCTGCACATTAAATGGGTCCTGTGATCTATCAGTCTGTTGTCTTCCCAGACGAACATTTTCTCTTTGGAAATCTTCTTCGTTCAATTTCCTCTGTGCCTCTATTTGTGCAGTCTGCAACATAATGAGGTGTTCAAACCTCTCAAACTGTTCCTGAGAGATAGGACCAGTGGGTAATAAGAACATAAGAACGAAGGAACACTGCAGAAGGCCTACTGGCCCATGCGAGGCAGGTCCAAGTCTCCTACCGGCTTAAGCCAATGCACCCAACCTAGTCAGGTCAGGTCACATTGACTTAAGGGAGGAACACGGCAACCGACCTGGTAGCACAAGCTATCAGGTCCAACTCACACCCACCCACATCCACTCATGTATTTATCCAACCTATTTTTAAAGCTACACAACGTTCTGGCCTCTATAACTGTACTTGGGAGTTTGTTCCACTCATCCACAACTCTATTACCAAACCAGTACTTTCCTATATCTTCCTGAATCTGAATTTTTCCAACTTAAAACCATTGCTGCGAGTCCTGTCTAGGCTAAATATTTTCAGCACACTATTTACATCCCCTTTATTTATTCCTGTCTTCCATTTATACACCTCAATCATATCCCCCCTAATTCTACGTCTTTCTAGAGAGTGCAGTTTCAGGGCCCTTAGTCTATCCTCATAGGGAAGGTTTCTGATACATGGGATCAACTTTGTCATCCTCCTTTGTACATTTTCCAGAGAATTTATATCCATTCTGTAATACGGTGACCAAAACTGTGCAGCATAATCTAAATGAGGCCTAACCAAGGATGTATAGAGTTGAAGAACAACCTGAGGACTCCTATTATTTATGCTTCTTGATATGAAGCCAAGGATTCTATTAGCTTTATTGTGAACACTTATGCACTGTTGTCTTGGTTTCAGATTACTGCTAACCAGAACTCCTAAATCTTTTTCGCAATCCGTAATATTAAGATCTACATTTAGTTTATATGTGGCATGGTTATTGTCCTGTCCAACATTTAGAACTTTGCATTTGTCTATATTAAACTGCATCTGCCACTTCTCCGACCACTGCATCAGTCTATTCAAATCTTCCTGGAGTGCTCGAATGTCCTCGTCAGAATGAATTCGACGGCCTATTTTGGTGTCATCGGCAAACTTGCCGATGTCGCTCTTTATGCCCTCATCTATGTCGTTTATGTAGATTGTGAACAGCAGGGGGCCCAACACTGACCCCTGTGGAACACCGCTCGTGACCCTTCCCCACTCTGATTTCTCCCCATTTATGCAAACTCTCTGCTGCCTATTTGTCAACCATGCCTCTATCCAGGAAAAAATTTCTCCTCCTATTCCATGTGCTTTAATTTTCCTCAATAGTCTCTGATGTGGGACCCTGTCAAAAAGCCTTACTGAAGTCCATATACACAATATCATATTCATTACCATGATCTACCTCCTCAAATACCTTAGTGAAAAAAGTTAATAAATTCGTAAGGCAGGAACGCCCCTTTGTAAAACCATGCTGAGATTCGTTGATTAATTTATGCTTTTCAAGGTGGCTACGAACTGCCTCGGCAATTATTGATTCCATAAATTTTCCCACTATGGAGGTTAGGCTTATTGGTCTATAGTTCGAAGCTAAGGACCTGTCACCTGTTTTGAAAATAGGTATCACATTTGCCATTTTCCACTTATCTGGCACCATGCCAGTTTGTAGTGATATGTTGAAAAGATTAGCCAAAGGTGTGCTAAGCTCCTCTTTACATTCCTTTAGAACCCTTGCATACAGTTCATCAGGGCCTGGGGATTTGTTAGGTTTTAATTTATCTATTTGCCTAAT
Source organism: Cherax quadricarinatus (assembly GCF_038502225.1). Lineage (NCBI taxonomy): Eukaryota > Metazoa > Arthropoda > Malacostraca > Decapoda > Parastacidae > Cherax > Cherax quadricarinatus. Next base: position 42,273,220 of record NC_091293.1, read on the forward strand.
GACCATGTCACTTGTGACCCTAATCGTGCACAGTTTATTATCGTCCTGTTCTACATAATTTATCATTACTGGAATATCGCTGGTATCCTCCTGTGTAAAAACTGAGAGGAAGTATGTGTTAAAAATTCTACCCATTTCCTTATCACTGTCAGTGAGCTGACCCGAGGAACTTTTGAGTGGGCCTATCTTGTCCCTGATCTTGCTTCTGTATACCTGAAAGAATCCTTTTGGGTTAGTCTTCGATTCTCTTGCAACTTTAACCTCATCTCTTTTTGCTTTTCTAATTCCCTTTTTTATTTCTCTCTTTAACTGAATATATCGATTTCTTAATTGCCCCTCTCCTCTTTTGATTTGCCTATATATGCCTCTCTTTTGACCAGTCAGATATTTTAATCTATTGTTCATCCATTTAGGATCAGTTTTGTTTGATCTGATTTCCCTATTTGGAACATAATTTGACTGAGCAGCTAGAACTATGCCCTGGAAAGCATCATATCGGCAACCATCACCACCTACCTGACCCTTAGTCAGGTCATTCCAGTTCAGCCCACCTAAGTAATTTTTCAGTCCTATGAAATCAGCCAAGCGAAAGTCAGGGACGGAGACTTGATTGCCATTATTAGGGGAATTCCATGATATATTAAAACTGAGTGATTTGTGATCACTTTCCCCAAGCTCATCATTAACCTCAAGATTATTAATTAGTGTTTCCCTACTGGCAAGAACCAAGTCAAGGAGGTTATTTCCCCTAGTTGGCTCTGTCACAAACTGTTTTAAAAAACAATCCTGGATCGTATCAAGAAAGTCACCTGACTCTAAATTTCCTGTCAAATTGCTAGAGTCAATCTGTCTATAGTTGAAATCTCCCATTAGCACAACATTTTCGTATGTAGATGCCTTACGAATTTCGTCCCATAGAAGTTTACTGCACTCCCTATCAAGATTTGGGGCCCTGTAAATCACACCCAAAATTAGTTTTTCTCGGCCCTCGAGAAGCTGTAACCAAACAGATTCAGTGGCTGACGCTTCTAATTTAATATCTTGTCTAACACAACAATTTAAATTATCTCTGACATACATCGCTACTCCACCACCTTTCCTGTTGACCCTGTCAGTGTGGAATAATTTATAGCCTTGTATGTGACATTCAGAGGGCATCTCTCTATCTTTCAGATTGAGCCAGGTCTCTGTTATAGCAATAATATCTATGTTTCCTGCACTTGCAATTAATCTTAGCTCATCTATCTTATTTCTTACACTCCTGCTATTAGTATAGTAAACCTTAAGGGAGCTAGTCCCTTGCTGCCCTCTGCTGTCCCCCTTTGTTTGCTGACCTGATCTATTGTCTTTATTTATAACTTCATGCAGAATGCCTTTTATATATTTACTGTTTCCAACCCAAGTGTTGCAACCTGCTTGTTTCCCACACACACCCATACCTCTATCTTCCATCAGTTTAAAATCATAGGCATTTCACCAATGGCCTTCTCAATCGAGTCTGCAAGTGCTACCACCCCAGCCCCAGAGAGATGTACCCCATCCCTTGCATACATATCATGTTTGCCATAAAAGTTGTTCCAGTTGTCAATGAATGGGATTGCAAGTTCCTTGCAGTATCTGTCTAGCCAGCAATTTACACCAATTGCCCTAGACAACCATTCATTTCCTACTCCCCTTCTAGGCAAGATGCTACATATGATTGGGATCCCTCCCTTAGACTTAATGAAATCTATAGCTGACCTGTACTTATCTAGCAGCTCTTCTCTCCTAACCTTCCCAATATCATTTCCACCAGCACTGAGACAGATAATGGGCTTGTTCCCATTACCTGACATGATATTATCCAGCCTGTTGACAATGTCCCCAACACCAGCTCCAGGGAAGCACACTCTATCTCTCATCTTCTTATTCCTATTACAAAAAGCACGGTCAATATATCTTAGCTGAGAGTCACCAACCACAAGAATGCACTTACCTCCATTAGCAGGGGCAGTAGTACCCTTACCATCACTGGCCACTGAAGTACATTCATCCTGAAGAACAGAGAAGCGATTTCCTACCTTCAGATCTTCACTCTTAACTTTCCTTACTCTGATGCGCCTCCCATTACTGTGAACCACTCGCCACTTGTAGCAGGTGCTGGACTGCACCTCACCGCTGGTAGCCGTTGCTACCTCCCCAACTACAGCCTCCTCACAGCGAGAGACAGACTGCACCTCACTGCTAGAAGCCTCATTCCCCACAACTCCAGCCACCTCACACTCTCTCCCAGACCCATTGAGGTGGACCTTCAGCCTCCTAATCTCCTCCTGGAGAAGCAAGACCTCCTCCTTCAACTCTCCAACCTCAATTTTTAAAACACTGCAGAAGCAAGCCATGCTTTGTATCCGTCCACGCTAATCCCCGAAGCAGCTCAGGGTCTGTGACCTCACGTAACGACTGACCACTGACCACTGAACGACTGACCACTGGAGGAGTAAGGAAATTAACATGTCTTTCTGGACTGTCCTTAGGTCGGACACTTCGTCCAGCCGTCTCTAGAGAGTCTATATCTGGTCTAGGATAAGTAGATACAGGTGTAGCATACACTGTACTAGTATTAGGCTGAGTCATCCAACCAGCTATACTCTGTACTGTTGTGTCAGTGAGGCGGGAAGGCGTGAGCGGAGGTTTACTAGGCTCAGACACTTCTGCAGTAGTTGCTCTTTCTTCATCAAATAGTCATACTTCCTAATTGTGATACTAGGCTTTCTGAATCTGAATCATAATCAGACATCTCTGTTTGAGCAGGAAACAATATATCTTTAATTAATGCTCTGACAGTTTCTGCGGTGTAATTCCTGTTATACGTCACACCGAGATATTTGGCTACTCGCCAACACGTCTGAAGTTTTAATGTACTTAACTCAGACAAAGTCAGAGTATCAATTAACTGTTTCACTTTGGCATACATCACGAAAATAAGTGTACTACGAGAGAGTGATTATGGGAAACTATAATCCTTATAGGAATTTTAGTGTTGGTGGTCTTAGAGCTAGAACTCATAAACAGTATTTCCATCTCCTTGGATCAAGAGACTCAGTCAGGTACATACATCCACCTGGTATATTGTACAAGACCAAACTCAAAGTCTTCAGATTAGGAAAGTACTCAAAGCGTTTGACCATCAAGTTACTAGTATGTTAAACTGGACAATTTCTCCAACACCTTGGATCAAGAGCCTCCCGGACAGGCCCCCATTTGTTACAAAAAATGCGATTCTAAAAGCTTAGAGATCTCCAGTGAATACTAGAAAGGACTGCCCTTCTAGCATCCAGCCTGTTACTGGGTTTTCGTAACAAGTAGTCAGTATCCTTGTCCAATTATCCATTAGAATTCAGTATGATTCAATAGTGCTTCAGGATTACAACTGGTAGGCTACTAACTAGAGAAATTAAAATTTAATAAATTTATTAAGTCTAGAGGTATATTATGTAATTAAATCAAATTAATCACAGTAATCAAAATAATATCAACAAAATAAGAATAATCACTTCTCTCGTTTACAGTATTATTGTGCTGAAAGCACATATCACATTATCATTCTTAACTACTGTCTGGTACATTAACATTTAATAAGATATTACAAATATGTACAAGTAATTTTGTGTGTATGTGTGTAAGTGCTCTAAGTAGTTCGCTATGTCTCACAACTCGACTAGACTTAAACAAGTGACTGACAAAGTCCTCAAATAAACTAACTTCTTGACCAACTGGCAATCAGAACAGTCTGCTTGAGCAATAAAAAGAATGCTAAGCCCAATAGCAATATAACAAGCAACTGCAACACAGAATCAGGAGCAAGGAGATAATATAACGACACTAAGTAGGGACCATCAGCAGATCCTCCACAAAAGTCACACATCTGCCATACTACTGAATCTAAGTTCAGCATAAGAAAATCCCCAACTGTGACAGTACGCAGATACCAGTACAATTTAGGTCAGAAGCTACAGCTCAGGACCTGAGTTACTCAAGAGTGTCTATGAGACACACAACCTCAGTACAATGTCGAAAATCACTAAGTCTATACAATGTTCTGTGAACAGAGTTCTACAGAACTTACAAGAATAATGAGACAGACAATCTGTCCAACCACCAAGAGAGTCTAGACCAGACTGAATACTTCAGGCGAGGTGAGGACACCCCCCCCTCGATCACGTGACAGCTCCGTGGGTCGCTGCCCAGCAAGAAGCCGGCAGAATAACGAGCAAAGAGCGATAATTACAGTAGTTAGACAATCAAGACTTGAACTGAGCACATAATATGTAACATCCTACCTAACAACATAACTACGTCAAATAATATTATAAAGTAATATATTCATTATTTAGCTATTATCACAAATATAAGCAATATAAAATTATATGAAAAGATAATAATTATATATATATATATATAATAATCATTGCAACCCATTCAGGGGTTGCAACACCAGGCTTATGTGTTGCCATCTGAGCGTGTAAAAGAAGGAGTGGGTGTGTTGATCAGGGAGACGAGCCCGTTTGTACTGCACAGGAAAGAGGGGGGAGGGGGGAGAGTATTATGTGTGGAAGGATGGTGGATGGGAGAGAGAGTGGTGTTTGTATGTGTGTATGCCCCAGCAGAAAGTGAAGTGAAAGTAAAGACAGATTTTGTATGGGAGGAACTTCTACTTCCTACGCACGTTACTGTGGCGATTGTGGGGGGGGATTGGAATTGTGTAGCTAAGATTGCAGACGTGGAACCCAGAGGAGCGGGATATTTTTCTTCAGTCTTAGGGGGCCTATTTAGAGATCTTCAGGTATGTGATGCTTTTGTGGGAGGTCTGTGGGAGGTGGAACATACTTTTATTAGGTGGGGATGCGCGGCTCGTTTGGACAGGATATATTTATCTCAGAGGGTTTTGGTAGAGTCTTTTAAAACTATTGAGATGGTGTCTTCCAATCATAGGGTGGTAATAGTGGAGGTGGGGTGTTAAGCTTTGGCTTGTAGGCAGGGAAGCTATTGGAAACTGAATACGATGGTTTTGGGGGATGGGGAGGGAGTGGAAAGTTTTGCAGAATTTTGGGAACAGCTCTGTGTGGAGGGAAGGACTGAGGAGGATGTGTTGGGATGGTGGGATAGTGTGGCTAAGGTAAGAATACGTCAATTTTATGTGAGGGAGGGCAAATGCATTAATCAGTTGTGGTATGCATTGTCAAATTATTTAGAATCTAGATTACAAGATTGTTATGCGGGGGAGGAGGGGGCGGTGGCGGTGGTTTACCCCATGGAGGAAATACAAATGTTGAAGGACAGGATAAGAGATTTGCAAGAAGAGGGTTTTACAGTGGTACGGGTACAAGCGAGGTTGGACGAAGTACTCTGGGGCGACAAGCCATCGGCTTGCGTGCTGCGAGGATTGAAGGTACGACAACAAACGACTACAATAACGGGATTGCAAGTCATTTCTTTGGTGGGGGGATTTAGAGAGAGTCAGGGGATGAGTGCATATGCAGATAGATGGTTTGAGGAGTACGGGAAAAGTAGTGGGGTGGATGGCGAGGTTCTTGGGCAGGTATGTGAGTATGCCGTGCAAACTGGGGAGGAGTGATCGGGAGGCACTGGGTGGGGTCATTGAGGAGGAGGAAATATGGAGAGCCCTTATGGACATGAGGAAGGGAAAGGTGCCTGGGATAGATGGTTTACCAAGCGAATTTTATGTACAACCCTGGGATCTGCTAAGGGGTTTCCTAGTAAGGTTAATGAAAGACGGAGGTAAGATGGGAGAATCGCAGGCAACGGCGGTGGTGGTGTTGGTCCTGAAGGGTAAAAAGCAGAGTACCCTTCGGGATTACTGAGCCATTTCGTTGCTTTGTGCTGATTATAAGCTGTTCGTGAAAATTCTTGGGAATAGGCTTAAATGTGTTGTGGAGAGGGTGGTGTTTGAGTCTCAGTTTGGGTTGCCGGGTAGGTCAATGGCCGAAGGCCACGGGATCATAAAGGGGTTCCTGGAGGACATGGAAGGGGGAAGAGGGGCGTTGTTGGCATTGGATTAGCAAGGGGCTTATGACAGGGTGGAAAGAGGGGCTTAGCGAGATATTCTCCTCAGACAGGGGTTTGGCGAAGAAATAGTGGGGTGGGTGGATACGTTGTACTCAGGAGCGAAGGTAAGGGTGCAAATCAATGGGTGTGTGGGGGAGGGAGTCAACATAAGAACATAAGAACATAAGAACGATGGAACACTGCAGAAGGCCTACTGGCCCATGCGAGGCAGGTCCAAGTCTCCTACCGGCTTAAGCCAATGCACCCAACCTAGTCAGGTCAGGTCACATTGACTTAAGGGAGGACCACATTGACATGGAGCGGGGTCTTCGGCAGGGTTGTCCAATATCACAACTATTGTTTGCATGTGTTCAGGATCCTTTTTATAGGATGGTGGAGGATCGTCTAAGGAATGGGGGGGGGGGTAGATGGTGTGCAGAAGCCTTGGCCTGGCTTGGTGGGCTACGTTGACGATACAACTATTCTGGTGTGTGAGGAGACACGGTTAGGAGTTTTGGGGGAAGATGAACACATGTTTGGGAGAGCTACTGGGATGAAGGTAAATCTGGAGAAGTCAATGATAATGGAGCTGGGAGAGTGGGCAGGGAGATTAGAATGGGCATGTGATGTCGTGCAGCATCAGAGTGGGAGTCTGAAAATCTGTGGTGTCATATATGAGGCTGACCTGAGTGCTGCAAGGGTCAACAATTCAAATAGGATGGTGGAACAGGTGCAGCGACGTTTGGGAATGCTGCAACCTCACCATTTGACCCTTAGGCAACGAGCAATTGTCATCAATGTATTACTATACAGTAAAGTCTGGTTTGTTTCGGCAGTGTGGCCGTTAACAGGAACGGCACGGCGATCATGAGTGCGTGTTCAGGGGTTCAGGGTGCAACTGCTTGCGAAGGGAGGTAGTGACATTGCCGGTATGTAAGGGAGTGTTGGGTTTGTTGGACTTGAGAAAGCGCATGAAATGTGTGTTCATTAAGAAGGAAGTGATGCGTGCAGGTGGATGGAGGGGGGGGGGGAGCTAGATAAGGTACATGATCACCTACTGAAATGGTATGGGGAGCGGAAATGAAGGAATGTGAAAAAGTGTTACGTGCTTTAGTGTTAGCCAGAGAACCGGGAAAAGTAAAAGTGGGAACTTTGTGTAAATTGTTAGAGGGACATGTAATGGCGCCGGTTGAAGGTATTTACCCCATGTATGCATGGGATGTAATATGGCAAAGATTTAGTAAATTAAGGATACGACCTAGGGCCCGTGAGGTTATGTATCGTTTCCTACATGGTATTTTGCCAACGGGAGCGATGCTCCCAGATAGGAGGGTCATCGAGGGTAGGGGTGTAGCAGATGCAGTGGGGAAGAGACTGAGTATCATGTTGTCTATTTTTGTGAAGGTTTGGAGTGCATCAGGGTATGGATGAGTAAGGTAGTGGCTAGGGTGGGGGGTCATGGTGTGTCGGTATTGCGAGCGTTGAGTCTTGATATAAGTGGGGTGGATGAGGGTGTGGCAAGGGGTTTAGCATATATTATCGTGGACTACATATATGTATTGTGGGGTATGAAGGGAAAGGAGGGTGGGGAAATGCTGAGAAGGATTTTGGCGGCGACATTTTATCGAACTTTGTGTCGCAATAGAGACATATATGAAAAAAGGTGGGATGAGTTTTTTTTTTGAAGGTTATAGAGGACTAACAATGGGAATTTATTGGCGCTATAACGGGTTTTTAACTGCCTGGGTGAGTATGCTGGTAAAAGGGGGGGAGTCAGGGGTACTCAACGGGCTGACCTCCTTGGGTGTGAAGTGATGGGTGGATGAGTGTGACTGGAGGTACACGTGTGGAACTGGATGTGATGGTGTGAAAAATCTGTTTTGTTTAGTTCCCTTGTTGGGGAAGGTATAAATGATAGTTTAAATATATAACATTTATAAATATATAACATATAAAATATATAACATGAATATTTTCTTTGGTAGCGAATTATGTCCCGCTTGTACTGGTCTTGCAAGTGAATTTTAACTTTTCTTGAGAGGGTATTCCTTTCACTATGTTCCTCGAAACATTGAGTTTTTTTTTTTGCAATTTTTGTAACGTGTTCCTGCATCACTTTTGAAGTAATTACCTATTATGTAATCATGAGTGAATATCGATTAGTAACCTAAATTAATATTCATTGTATATTTATTTGCATGTATTACTAGTTAGGCACGTGCCAGAAGGCACAGCGAAAGTATAGTCTAGTGGAATGTGTGTTAAGTTTTGATATGTTTGTATGTGGCGTGTTAGATGTTATAAGGAGTTTGATATGGTGTTATCTTACTAAAATCAAGATGAACCATTTGGATAATCTTATTCATGTCCTAGTCTTAGATTCTTTTAAAATATTTACATATCCTAGTATTTTACCGATAATGTAGCATGTGGTGTATTTTCTTGCATTTTAAGCGTGAACTTCACGTTATGCAATGTTGTTATAAAAGCTTGATTTTCATGGCTGTTACATTAATATTGATATTATATATTGTCGGTGTATACTCTTCTACTTATAAAGGTGTATGGGTGTATAGGAATGTAATGTTCATATCTGTTTTAGTCTATAATTTTATGTTTTTGTGTTTTGTTGTTCATGCACCACCAACTTTTGGTAAATAGAGAACTTTGTCCTTGGAGGCAAAGAGGGGAATGTATGAGAGTATAGTTTTACCAACGCTCTTATATGGGTGGGAAGCATGGGTGATGAATGTTGCAACGAGGAGAAGGCTGGAGGCAGTGGAGATGTCATGTCTGAGGGCAATGTGTGGTGTGAATATAATGCAGAGAATTCGTAGTTTGGAAGTTAGGAGGAGGTGCGGGATTACCAAAACTGTTGTCCAGAGGGCTGAGGAAGGGTTGTTGAGGTGGTTCGGACATGTAGAGAGAATGGAGTGAAACAGAGTGACTTCAAGAGTGTATCAGTCTGTAGTGGAAGGAAGGCGGGGTAGGGGTCGGCCTAGGAAAGGTTGGAGGGAGGGGGTAAAGGAGGTTTTGTGTGCGAGGGGCTTGGACTTCCAGCAGGCATGCGTGAGCGTGTTTGATAGGAGTGAATGGAGACAAAAGGTTTTTAATACTTGACGTGCTGTTGGAGTGTGAGCAAAGTAACAATTATGAAGGGGTTCAGGGAAACCGGCAGGCCGGACTTGAGTCCTGGAGATGGGAAGTACAGTGCCTGCACTCTGAAGGAGGGGTGTTAATGTTGCAGTTTAAAAACTGTAGTGTAAAGCACCCTTCTGACAAGACAGTGATGGAGTGAATGATGGTGAAAGTTTTTCTTTTTCGGGCCACCCTGCCTTGGTGGGAATCGGCCAGTGTGATAATAATAATAAAAAAAATATCATTAAGTTTTTGATGAGGTCAGGGTATGATCCTAAATTTTAGGATAATTAATGGTATGTTTCTTAGAGCGGTGAATGTAAATAATTTAAGGGGGGGGGGGGCGGAGAAGTGTCAGCTGTGTGTCTGCACTGGCAAAACTAATTATTGTAAATGGAGGGGTTTGTAGGATATGTTGTGGGTTGTGTATCTGGTTGTAATAAGGCCATTATCTATAGTGTTTATTTTCTGTACTGGAATTGTGTAATAGATGTTATTGTTAATATCCAGTATATTTTTTAATTTTATTATACTCTTATACATCCTTGTATTTGTTCTATGTTTTAAATAAAAAAAATCTTATAAATTTCTTTTGTTATCGTAACAATGGAATTATAGTGTTTAAACTTATTCAAAGACTTTGGAAAATAAACCAGATCTTGAAGCAAAGTTAAAACAAAACCCTTATTCCATGGACACTAAAAACTAACGGGCTGCACGCACATGTCCTTTTGCACAGCTTGTGGGTGTCACCATACCATTGACAACAATAGAAATAAGCGTAAGACTCAGAAAAAAAAATGTAGAAGAAATGGCAGAAGTAGAGATAGGAAAAAAAAAATTAAGGTTAATAATATCGAATTCATGAGAACGTGTGAGATGTTAACCTCCGACAGACTGCCATCGACAAGCAGACAAATTGAACTGTGATCGTTGAATTAATCACAAATGAGGTTAGAAATTATTAATAGACAATGAGGAAAATAAAAGTGTCCCTCCGGAAGAGGCATCACCAAGTGTTGTGATGAAATGGGCTAAAAATTAAGTTAACAGCTCTGGATTATATTTGAAACTTCATTAAATGAAGGTAAATTGAAAGATAATTGAAGTTTTATTTCAATATTTACAAAAAAGTGGAAGATAGGGAGGACCCTCTAGACCCGTAGTTCCCAGCCTGTGGGGCGCTGACCCCTGGAGTAGGTAACTGCGTTATTCCAAGAGGTCTGCTAAGCTTCACTGCAAGTATTACTCTTCGTATTTATTCAATAAAGGAACTTAAAAATTATAATTACTAGTATATAGGAGTCATGGAATTTTTGGAATTAAAATAATGGATCCTCTTACTCTTAAAGATGAACACCGCTAGTCCAGACTTTAGGTTTGTCTTTCTAACAAGTGTAGCTGATATAACACTGCAGAAACTTTGAGAAGAGTAGATAAAATACTGAGGCAGAGAAAAAATGCTATAAAATAAGCAGAATCAGTTTATTAAGTTATTATGAGTGTTATTAAATTGCCAATGAACATAATGGATAGGCAGATTGAATTTATCTGCATTTAAAAAAAAAACAGTAGGGTTCGTATGAGAGAATAAATTGGAAATTTCAAAATAGAGGAGAAAATGGTAAATATTTGAAAAAAATCTTCCTTGGATGAAAGATAGGAATTAAGATAACAGGAAATAATGTTTTTGGAGCCATATTACTTGATGGACCACACATGGGCCAGTGCTCGACCTGATGATGTAAGTATATCTATACGTAAATGTATGTATATATATATATATATATATATATATATATATATATATATATATATATATATATATATATATATATATATATATATATATATATAATATATATATATATATATATATATATATATATATATATATATATATTATATATATATATATATATATATATATATATATATATATATATATATATATATGATGGGGTCCACCTCTGGTGTAAATTGTGGGACCCATAGCCTCGGAGAAGTGCATAAAAAGGCTTCAAGGAAGAATATTTGGATTTCTTCCTGAAGCCGTTTGAATATTCCACTTCCCCTACCACCCCATCTTTTAGTATATATTTTTTTTACCAATAGGAATATTTTATTACATAATATGGTACAGAAGATTTAAGAGATACATTGTTGATATAAAGGTGGCATATAAGGTACATGTTGTTACGTGTGTATCACCGACTATAAGGCGAAAATCTCATCCAGCTCCTCAGAGCTGGGGCGTGTGCCCAAAATACAGCAGGCATTACCCCTTTGAACAGCCGCACTGAGCCGCTGGAACAGAAAACTAGCTGCCCTGGGATCCCTAGTTACCCTGATGAGTCTTTTTCCCAGCTCCTTAAGGAATTTAGATGCACTCTTTCCCCATGAGCCAAGGGTCTCTGAGCCTATGGGAACAAACATATAATGATGGGCAAGTTCTCCATATTTTCGAGACTTTTGGGACTCCCTGAAGCTGGCAGCTGCCCTCCCCTTCCTTCCTCCTTCCTATATATATATATATATATATATATATATGTGTGTGTGTGTGTGTGTGTGTGTGTGTGTGTGTGTGTGTGTGTGTCGTGCCGAATATGTAAAACTGGTCAATTAGCAAGAACTCATTTAAAATTAAGTCCTTTCTAAAATTTTCTCTTATACGTTTAAAGATATATTTTTTTCATTATTGTTAATGTAAAAATTTATAATTTTGCACCAAAAGAATCTTAGAAAACTTACCTAACCTTATTATAACAAGAACAATTTATTTTAGCCTAACCCAACTAAATATATTTTAGATAAGTTTACAATAATTTAATAATAAACAAACACAATGAAATATATATTTTTCGTTAGGTTCAGAATGATATTGGCGAAATTATTGCATACACAAATTTTCACTTGTTCTATATGGCAAGAAGAGCGTTGCTATTTAAGCCAAGATCGCAAATTCTGCCTATTCGGCACGACATATATATAATATATATATATATATATATATATATATATATATATATATATATATATATATATATATATATATATATATATATATATATGTATATATATATATATTTGTATATATATATAACCACAATCAACACATCATCAGGAGCTTGCAAAGTTGCAGAAATGAGTAAGTAATCTTTGCAAATTCGTTCTAAGGGACGCTTGCTAAGACTGAGGGGTGGTGGAGGGAAAACATTTTACCCATCCCTCTCTCTCTTGTCTTACTGCTGTCACCCTGTCATAGAACTCCAGCAGGTTTGTGACAAAGGATTTCCCCTCCCTGAAACACCGTGCTAGTTGTCGTTGTTAAGCTCATTCCTTGTCAACGGCATCCAGCACGATTTCAGGGACGGGAAATCCTGTGTCACAAACCTACTGGAGTTCTATGACAGGGTGACAGCAGTAAGACATGAGAGAGGGGTGAGTTGATTAAGGTTTCTTGGACTGTAAGGAGGCTTTTGTCACAGTTCCACACAAGAGATTAGTGCAAAAGCTAGAGGGCCAGGCAGGGATAACAGGGAAGGCACTGCACTGGATCAGGAATACCTGTCGAGAAGATATCAGTGAGTCATGGCACCTGACAGGTGGGGCACCTGTGACAGGTGGGGTTCCTCAGGGGTCAGTCCTAGGACCGGTGTTGTTTCTGGTATAGGTGAACGACATGACGGAAGGAATAGACTCAGAAGTGTCCTTTTTTGCGGAAGATATGGAATTAATGAGAAGAATCCAGTCGGATGAGGACCAGGCAGAACTGCAAAGGGATCTGGACAGGCTGCAGGACTGGTCCAGAAAATTACTCCTGGAATTCAACTCCACCAAGTGCAAAGTCATGAAGATCGGGAAGAGAAACGAAGACCGCAGACGGAGTACAGTCTAGAAACTACAAACCTCACTCATGGAAAAGGATCTTAGGGTGAGTATAACACAGGGCACATCTCTTGCGGTGCACATTAACCAAATAACTGCTGCAACATGTAAGTAAGTTTATTCAGGTATACACATAGATTATCATACATAGCAGCAAATGTGTACAGAACCTAGGATAACCCAAAAAAAGTCTGACAAAGTGACTTATATCCATTCGGGTGCTTTTAATACCTTATTATTATACTACAAATGAGACAATATCTTATTATACTATAAAGGAGATATTCTACGAATAAGGTAAAATAAGTTACTTATATTTGCATATGTGTTAGCTAAAAAAATAAAAAAATCATTCTCCTCCCTTTTTGTCATTACATTCATTAGGTACCATTAGGTAACTGGCTCATGCTATGACTGGCTTTGACATGTGCGGGCAGTCTGTTCCATTCCTCTATTGCTGTACAATAAAAGGTGGTTGAAGCCTGCCCAGTGACTGTGGATACTACAAAGTTGTGCTCTCTCCCTCTATTACTATTATTGATTTGGTTCCAGCCTTGATAAAATTCGTATCAAGATATTCTGAACACTGTGATCAATTTTATAAGCTTGATTTAACTTCAGTTGTTTTACTCTGTCTTCAACATTCAGCATATCCAACTGTTGTAATTCATCCTGGCCTACATGTTCTCTTGGACCCAGGTCCTGGATGAATCTTACCATTTTTGCTCTGGGTGATTTCTAGTCTACCAGTTTTTTTGTCAAGGTTGAGAACCATGAAGAGCAAGCGTAGTCCATATGACATTGTATAAGGGCTAGACATAGGGTCATGCGAGCCTCAGTAGGTAGACACTGTGCTTGTCTGTAAAGGAACCTCAGCCTGGCATTTGCTTTCTTTACTACACTGTTCCTATCAATTCTCCAGACATGCATGGGTCACAGGGGATTCCCAGATATTTTACTGAGGAAACTGAATACTAAAATTTTTTACCCTTTTTAATTTATGTTTCGTGCCAAAGAGTATGGCTTCCGTTTGCCCGAGGTGTAACGATAGTTCGTTGTCGACTAACCATTTGCTGCAGGACTACAGTTCCAGTGCACTTGACACTGATGGGCATGTCGTTTACATAACATAGGGATAATAAGGGACCCAGAATACTACCTTGGGGAACTCCACATGCTATCGGCAGGGGCTCCTGATTCTGTTTTGTTGATTTTGACAGTTTGTTTCCTGTTGCTAAAGTAGGACTTAAACCAGCCTATGGAACCTATGCCGATAGCTTGAAGTTTCTTACATAATGTATTGTGGTTGATAGTATCCAAGGCCTTTTGCAAGCCTAAGGTTACCATTCCTATGAGGTTCCCTATCGATATTTCAATTCTCATATAATCCGTCAGATTAATTAGGTAGGTGTCGGTTGAGTAAGAGCTCCTAAAGCCTGATTGGTATCTATGGAGAATGTTGTTGTCATTAAGGAACTTAACTACTTGACAGTACACCGCCCTCTCTAGAATTTTGGATATTACACTGAGTATTCTAACCGGGCTATAGTTACTAACAGACCTATTATTTTTCCTAAAGATAGGAGTAACTCTGGCCTCCTTGAACCCCTCTGGTACGGTATTAGTGGTGATGGACAAATTTATTAAGTGAGCAATAGGGACTGGCAGTTCAGAGGCACCATCTTCCAGGAACTTAGACGGGATGTTATCTGGGCCGGTGCTCTTAGCTGGGTTTAACTTGCTTAGTTCTTTTTGCACGAAGTCATGTCATGAGATAAACTTACTAGCTGACAGCTGTTAGGGGTTACCCTTTTATTAGTATAGTATGCTTTAAACTTATCAGATTCTGTGTTAAAGGTATTTGATGCAGCTGGTAGTTTACTTACTAGTGTTGATGCGACGGTTGTGTAGTATGAACTAAAAAATAATTTGACACTTTAGTTGTTTCGTGGCATACCTCGTTATCGATATTTAGTACTATGTTAGATCTATCTACGGGTTAATGGCTATACCCCAACTGTTTTAGTTGTTGCCAGAGCTTTCTAGGGCTATTCATGTACTCTCCGATTTTTGAGCAATAGTGCTTTGCCTTTGCTCCTTTTATAAACCTCTGCACTCTGTTCCTCACTCTGAAATTCATTTAGCGCTGCAATATCCTGTTTGCCTTAAAGCTTTTTAGCAACTGGTCTCTGAATTTCATATTATCTAATATCTCAGTAGTCATCCAGGTACACAAATAACCCGCACATAAAAGACAGAAGCTTACGACGACGTTTCGGTCCGACTTGGACCATTGACAAAGTCACACTATATATAGCCGTTCTGCTCCTCCTCTGTTAGTGTGACTTTGTCAATGGTCCAAGTCGGACCGAAACGTCGTCGTAAACTTCTGTCTTTTATGTGCGGGTTATTTGTGTATCGTTCCAGTCACGGTATTGTGCCTTTTTGTTATTTAGTCATCCAGGGTTCGGTTATCCGTTTAATCCTAACCTCTTTAACTGGTACAATATTATCAAGGATGGAACATGGTTTTGAATTTTTCCCAGGCATCATTTACGTCCTTGCAACTTACTATCACTGTCCAGTCACAATTGTGAAGCCTATTTACCAGTGTTTCTTTACTGTAGTTTTTAGTGATCTCATTTTTATTGTCCTGTGTAGGCCTATCCGTTCCCTAATGATTTTCCTGTTGCAGTAAATGATGAAATGTTCACTAAGTCTTGTGGTAATGACGCCGGACTGACTAATGTTCTCAGAGCGGTTACAAAGTATGTGGTCAATTAGGGTGGCTGAGAACTGTGTGATCCGGGTTGGTGTATTGATTAGTTGAGTGTAACTATTTAAACCTAGAATTTGCTTATACCTTTTACATAGGCCGTTATTTTGCTGTTGAAAACAGATATTGAAGTCTCCCATGTTGTGTTCTGTTATAAACGAATTTAGTCTTTGGTGCACGAGTTTCTCGAAGATTTTGAATAGTAACGGTAAGTTTGATATTGGCCTGTAGTTATTTACATTTGTAGGGTCACTACCTTTGTGTATTGGAGTAACCCTTGCTGTCTTCAGTAGTGTCGGGAAGGTGCTAGTTTCTAGGGATTTGTTAAAAAGTAATGAAATAGCAGGCGAAAGGTCATGAGCCGCTCGCTTGTATAATAATGGTGGGACTTGAGACAGGTTCCCTGGTTTATTTTTAAGTGACTTGATAATCGAGGTGACTTCGGTGGGCTCGGTAGTTGCAAGATAGGAGAATGGGAAATTTCCATTTAAATAGTCACTTGCTCGTGCATTGGTACCTGGAATTTTACTGGCGCGGTTTGATCCTATGGCTGAGAAGAAGTCATTTATCTTGTTGACTGTATCAATTGGCTGTAATTGTGATTCATTTGGTTTAGTTAGAACAATATCCCTGTTTTTTTTTTTAAGTTTGTGGGTGTCTAGAATCTGAGAGTGTTTTCCAGGTCCTTTTTATATCTCCTCATATTTCGGTTAATCTGCTGGAATAGTATAATTGCTTGGCCTTTCTTATCAGTTTGGTGAGAACTGATGCATAGTGTTTAACAATATCTTCGTATATTACACCCTGCCATTATTGCTTTTCGTACTGATGTTTCTTATCTATAGACCTTAGTATGCTGTTAGTTAGCCATGGGCAACCTAGCCGTTTATTCGCAATCTTTTTCATTTTTATGTAACAATGTTTGTTATATAGTCTAAGGTAAGAGGAAGGTTGGGTAGTGGTCAGTAGTGCTGTCTGTGATTATCCCTGATTTAAGTGGGGCTAGTATATTGGTCCATATATGGTCAGTTATGGTTGCAGTTGTTTCTGTCAGCCTGGATGGTATGAGAAGTGTGCTGCTCATATTGTTGATGAAATCTGTTACTGGTTGGTCATCTGTTAGGTCAAGGTTGATGTTGAAATCTCTGGCTAAGAGTAGGTGGTGCTTGTTCAATTGGTTGTTTATTATTAGTGTCTTTAATTTATCACTAAAATTAGGAATGTTTATATGTGGCATCCGGAAAATGGCACCGATTGTAATAGGAGTCTTAAGGTTTTTTTGCAGTAAAATTTGCAAAAATATATTCTCCATATGCATCATTAAAGCAAGCGGTGTTATAACAAGATAGTTTGTTAGAGTAATAGATTGCAATACCTCCCCCAACTAGATATGGTCTGCGGTTGTGGATTGCTGTGTATCCTGGTAGTGAGTAGATATTGTGTCATGCTTATGCCAGGTTTCAGTGAGAATAATACAGGAGAAGGTTGTCTTTAGGGAGTCAAGGAGTGCCAGGAGGTCATCATAATGTTTGCTCAGGGACCTGATATTGTAATTATGAACTGTAATACTTTTAGAAGTATTTAGGACAGTGCTGGTTTGTGATGCTGTGTAATAGTGACAGTTACTTTCCATTAAACTTTGATTGGGTGTTGGATTAAATAGATTTAGATCTGGGTCGACGTGATCATTCATCATTTAGGTTAATTGGTAATTCTTTTTATCATGTATAGTGTATTGAGTTCCAGTACTGGTATCTGTAATAAGAGGATGTTTGGACAAGTGTATAGCCAATGTCTGTTGTCAGGTAGAGTGTGTAAACTAATAAACATAATGGACTTAGTGTTGATTAAAGTATTAAGCTAGAATGAACTAGAGTATTAACTAGGTATAAGCTAATAAGATAAAACTATAATACAAAGTAGCACCAGACTATGACTTGTAAACGCACTAAAGCTCACTTAAGTTGTTTACAATAGATATTATTATTATTATCACACTGGCCGATTCCCACCAAGGCAGGGTGGCCCGAAAAAGAAAAACTTTCACCATCATTCACTCCATCACTGTCTTGCCAGAAGGGTGCTTTACACTACAGTTTTTAAACTGCAGCATTAACACCCCTCCTTCAGAGTGCAGGCACTAGATAGTAGAATAATATATGCACAGTTCTTAATTAAATACTATATGATTATGTTTTGTGGGCGAGGGGCTTGGACTTCCAGCAAGCGTGCGTGAGCGTGTTAGATAGGAGTGAATGGAGACGAATGGTACTTGGGAACCTGACGATCTGTTGGAGTGTGAGCAGGGTAATATTTAGTGAAGGGATTCAGGGAAACCGGTTATTTTCATATAGTCGGACTTGAGTCCTGGAAATGGGAAGTACAATGCCTGCACTTTAAAGGAGGGGTTTGGGATATTGGCAGTTTGGAGGGATATGTTGTGTATCTTTATATGTGTATGCTTCTAGACTGTTGTATTCTGAGCACCTCTGCAAAAACAGTGATAATGTGCGAGTGTGGTGAAAGTGTTGAATGATGATATAAGTATTTTCTTTTTGGGGATTTTCTTTCTTTTTTGGGTCACCCTGCCTCGGTGGGAGACGGCCGACTTGTTGAAAAAAAAAATGATTATAAGATGGTAAACAACAGTTATTTATAAACTATACTTTAGGTGGGTATATTTGGTACTTCAGATATGAATAAAGTAAATTGAAATACCAATGTAAAATTTATAAACTGGGAAATAATAAACTGTAAATGGGAAATATGGCAAAACAGATATTAATAAAAAGTAAAATTACTTGTTAACTTTAATAACAGTTAATAAGAAATATATAAAAGGCAAAAATATTTATAAATGGTAAAAATAAAGCAGTAAAGGTAAACGTAAGCACAGTATAGTACAGTACAGAATATAAAGTAATTAAAAATAAAGTATAGCTCTATACTAATAGTGTCTGGTAAAAGATAATTATAAGTATAAATGAAATTATAAGGTTTAAGTAGTGTTTGGACAACTTGAACAATTTACTGCTGTCAGATAAAGAACTGGAGGTTTCATTACACTACTGGTGGAAGGTGAGTACAAACTGCATTTTTATTCCGATTCAGTGAGGCCAGAATCTCTTAGGATTTTTTTTAGTTCATGTTCAGTAGAGATAAAATATCATTTTCCTGATGATTCCTTATTAACAGCAATTCTTCCATCCCTCGCAAAGCACTGATGAATTATCCGGCCATGTTTCAGCTTTCTTAGTCTGTAGAGGAGATTTTGCCGTAGTTTGGTCAGGCATTCGTTCATATGAACATCACTTTTCACTGTAATGGACGTGTTTAATAGGTTATATTTTTGAGAGGTACAGTTAAGTTTTAGTATTACTGATTTCTTTCCAGGTTGATAGTCTATCACTTTACACTCATTTACGACATCACTAAGTATGTTGAGATGAAGATGCTCTAGGATCAGTTTTAATGTGGTTTGTTTACATGTTTCCTGAGCTATAGTTGATGGAAGATGTTTGCTATTCACTACGACTGAGTCAGACAGTTGTTGCAATCGTGTCATTACGATTTCGTGAGTCAGTGTTGTTGGTCTAAGTGGTCTTGGAAATTGTTCATGACATCGGTAAGTTGTAAGTCGACTCTTTCTCTTTAATTCTTGATGTTGATGTTCAATTGTGCAACTTGATCTTTGAGGAGGTTGATGGATTCCTCAGACTTGGTGTGGCTGTTGCTGTATTGGTCAAGTGCCTTTTGTTTATGTTCTAGAGTTGTAATTTTGTCATTCTTCTGCGTGTTGTCGCACCCACCCCTTACATATTTTACATAAGGTATATTTACTGCTCTTCTTTCGTACCTTAGTACAGTGTATACATACGTCTGGTGGTGTTTGAGATAATATGAATGGTACTATTTTCTCACATTGCCCTATGTATGGATTACATATAGAGTTAAGGTTATCATTCCTAGCTACTAGACAGTTATTATCACTGTCTCTTATCTGCCTGTTTTGCACCTGTACAATAATTTGAGGTCCTGGACTAGTTTGGATATCGCCACTTAACAGGGCCACTATAAAAGCTGTGCACCACTGTTTTTGTTTGGGTATGCAGTGTTGCCATACCTTGCTACGATAGTGACATTTACGTTTCTGTTAGGATGGCAACTGTTGGGCTTTCACAGTCCAGAGTACTATCAGCCCATTCGCCTTTTCCAGTCCCCATGACTGATTTCCTTCTTCAGCGAATTGCAGGAGAAAGATAAATATAATTATGGCAGCCTGTACCCCTCTAACGCCAGCCATGTTCACTCTTCACTCTTTTTATCACAGCACAACAGTAAATTTTCTTCCTTTAAAAAAACGCTGCTCACTATCTGTCACCTAGTAATGGTCTAGTAGCTACTCGAGCAATCACGACTTATTACAAATAGATTTCCTGTTATCTTATTTCACAAACCCACTACACCCCTCGCTTATTCCCTTACTTCACAAACCCCCTTCACTCCTCACTTATTCCCTTACTTCACAAACCCCCTTCACTCCTCACTTATTCCCTTATTTCACAAACCCCCTTCACTCCTCATTTCACAGTCGGGCTTCACTTATCACACTTCTAATTCATTTCCATCCTGGCAGAATAAAAAAAAGTTTTAATCAATGGCGTTATCTGCCCAAAGCCTCCTCAATCCCATTTAGTAGAGCTAGGTCCTGTTGTTGACTGGTCCTGACAGTAGAGATGACGTTTCAGCCATTTTTTAAAGCACTGAGGAGGGGGGGGGGAAGGCCTCTACAACCTGTGAGATTCCTTGGAGTTTTGTTTAGTAGGTTTGGCAGTCTCCTGTGTTTCCTTACCATTTACACTGGTGCAGTTGATATGATGGTCAGCTACTGTCAGTATAGTTGAGAACGTCGCTTCGCTAGTTGAACGTCTGGTAGCAGCTGATGTTTGAATGCCAGACAGCCATGTTTATATGTTCACTTCCTTCCCTCATTTGGCTCTGAGGGAAAAAAACCGCCACTATGGACCTGTCAGTTTCTTAGGAGTTTTGTTATTAGGTTTTCTCCTATGTTGTCTTCCCATTGAGCACTGGTGCAGTTGATATGGAGGTCAGTTGCTTCAGTGTGGTGGAAAACGTCTCATGTCTGGTTGTACGTCTGGTAGCAGGTCTGGTATTTGAATGCCGGTCGTCCTCTTTTGGTCATATTTGGTCCATTTTGTTGTCGTCACCGTCTGTTTTGTATGAACGCCTAGCAAACCTAAGAACAACATTCCGACATTTTAAGTAATCGTTCAGGACCCTGTACACCGTGTACGCCAGGCCTTTATTTATAGTATGCAGCACAAGTTTGGAACCCACACCTAGCCAGGCACGTAAGGAAATTAGAGAAAGTGCAAAGGTTTGCAACAAGACTAGTCCAGGAGATAAGGGGCATGTCCTACGGGGAGAGGTTAAGGGAAGTCGTCCTGACGACACTGGAGGACAGGAGAGATAGGGGGGATATGATAACGACATGTAAAGTACTGAGAGGAATCGACATGGTGAACAAAGACAGGATAGTCCAGAGATGGGACACAGCAACAAGGGGTCACAGTTGGAAGTTGAAGACTCAGATGAATCACAGGGATGTTATGAAGTATTTCTTCAGTCACACAGTTGCCAGGAAATGGAATAGTCTGGGAAGTGATGTATTGGAGGCAGGATTCATACATAGTTTTAAGACGAGGTATGATAAAACTCATGGAGCAGGGAGAGTGACCTAGTAATGACCAGGGAAGAGGTGGGCCAGAAGCTGTGAATCGACCCCTGCAACCACAACTAGGTGAGTACAACTAGGTGAGTACACACATACACACACAGCGTTGATAAGAAAGTCCATGGACAGAGAGAAATATTCTGATGGCTGGATTTAAACGTTAGAATGACTAAGAGTAAGGAAAAAAAAGCCTACTGATCTTCGCACAGAGATAGAGAATAAGATGAACAGAGTATTAGATCAGACGTGACACCAGAGAAAAGAGCCATTGTGGCTGAGGAAAAGGTTCAGCAATTGGAAGAATATCTCAGAAAGATGAAGATAGATCTAGAGATGAAGGGAAGTAGGTGTGACGTGGAGTTATACAAGGTTCAACAGTACAGCCAGAATCAAGGGCTGAGAGGGCAAGTAAGACTTTTGACGAAATTCTCTCAGGACACCTAGAGGTGAAGGATATAATGTGGGGAGTAGCAAAGCAACTAACTGATAACAAAAGGCTATGAACTTTGGAGGGAAAGAAAGTGGGAGGTGGAGGAGAGAAGGCATTTACTAATTATCCACGGTCTCTGGAAGGCTGAAAGGACAACAACTAATGAGATAATGGCAGCAGATGAAAGGAAGGTGTATACCATCAATGAACATACAGGTACTGAGGCTGAGATGACAGATTTTCAGGAGACAGGAAGGTAAGCAAGGGACAAAATACAATCGGTTATTAAACTGACCGTTGCGAGAGAAATGATACGAGATCAGATCTTGAGACGGAAATCACTGACCAAGGCAGAACATTAAAGGAGAAGGAACAACTGAGGGAAAGAATAAGGAAAAGTCGAAGACAGGATGAAGAACCTATAAACCCGATGACAAGCTTTGAAGCTCTTCCACCAGGGGAATACCATGCTCAGCTCCAATGGAAAACGACGCTCATGATACCAATAGTCCCTCCAACCTCAATTCCTCACCTTGTTTGCACACAGTAGCCCTGAACAAACCATACACTACCCCATCCTCCCCACCAATACCCTCAACCCTAAGCTCTTACGGTGCAGGATCCTTTCTGAAAACCCACCCTCATCCCATCCCCAACACACCCCTCCCGTTCGCTTCCCTTCCACCCTAATCCACACTCATAGTCCCACCCCTTCCAGTGCAAGATACCCCACAACCAGCCCTTACCCTCACTCCAACCTCCACCTTACCCAACACCTACTCCATCCCTGACACAAGGATAATAGCCAGAAGAACAGAGCCCCAGAAACATGAACACAGTAACAGAAAAGAAGTTGAAAATGCCTATGGGATAATGAATAGACGTAATGGATGGAAAGACTGAATGGATGGAAAGGCTTCCCCAGACATCATAGTAATAAGTGGGACTAAACTTACCTAAAAAGACCGTTAGCATTGTGTTAAGAAAACCAAACCATAGGTGAAAATTTGAAGCCGATCAGATGAGTCATTCTCCAGTTATGACACGGATTCCAAAGATTCCAAGTTCTTTTATAATTTTTCTACACCAACAAATTTGCCTGCACGCAAACCAAACTTAATTAGATACTATGCTGGCTATAAGATACATCATTAAATACTGAAGCCGTTCAAAAGAGGTAAGCTGAAATTTATTCAATTTGATTTAACGGGAATAAGAATATTCACATTATTTCCTATGTAAAATCGCCATATCTGCACCGACACATCTGAATTTCCCTCTCCACCGTCGTCGCATTTTTTTTCCTGGCATCTTTTGTGAAAATTTGAAGCTCTGCCACTGAGAGTTTATCCTAGCCATTCCAGGATGCTGGGAATGGGTTCAACAATTTTGGTCATGGGACACCTGAACATGCTAGTTCTTCCAAGAACTTGGTCCTCGTTTCCGTACACAAGTATTGATAATTTAAAGCCGACTGGATAAAGCGTTACCTAGTCCTGAGGAAAATAAAATCGAAAAGTAGGAGGAAGAAAAGAAAAACACTTCAGGCAACCTTTTAAGGGTGAAGACGAGGGTACCCCTTCAGGCATACATAATAAATCCTTTATATTTTGGCCTCATGCTGAAGCCCTCTTCAGCAGACAATTTATTAAAATGGATCTCAGAATGAGACCGAAATATACATGATGTCTTTTCTGTCTTATTTTTTACTTTTTAGGCTGTGTGTTGTCGGTTAGAGTTTACTGTACTCTATTCTGACAAACAGGTCAATACATATAGATAAATACACACTTAAGTTATCATATGAGAGAGTTTTGTGGCAGACTCAGTCTTTGGTCCCGTGACGACGCACAACACACAACAAAGACTGGTGACGAAGGTAGCAAAGCAAGGATAACACGAATGAGAAGGAAGCCAAGACCCAGCAAAGGCCGGAACCGTCACGAACGGACGACGTGCGGTGCCGTAGTCCTCCAGTATAAGTTTAAATTTAATGCATCATAAAATTAAGCGGACATGCTCGAGGCAGGGACTGGGTATTACTGTGAGCTGGGAACACTGTGAGCTGGCAACACTGTTAGCTGGCCTCATGGTACACTCAAGTGCGGTTGATCTCTGCTCACTCACTACTGTGACTGTCTTCCTGTACTCTGATTTGTGTTCTTCGATCTCAACTTCTGATACCTGTCTCTTAAAATTAATGACGTGGTCTGTTAGTCCCTAACTTCTTGGGACCTCTTGCGACTTTACTTCCTCTCATTTCTAAACATTTCTCACACTGGGAGAGAAATAGTGACTGTAGTCTTTGTGACAAATCTTTGTCCCAATTCTTTTCATTTGAAACAATCTAACGTTATAAATTTCAATATATATTCACCAAGAGTGAGGCTTCATCGGGTATTTGGTAAAGTCCTGTGGGTGAAACGTCGTGTAATCTAGTTCTTTCCTTGATTTTCCTGGCCTCTATTTTTTTTAGTTCATTTAGTTTCTACTCATGTTGTAATCCACTTAATTCTTAACGTTTATTTGTAAACCTCTGGACTATGAAGAGTTTCTGAACGTTCTTGGCCAAGTGTCGGTTCTATACTGACACTCAAGGGATCCTTCTGATATCTTTGAAGGTAATTCTTAGACTTGTAGTTCTCGCGAATATCAACGAAGATAAACAGTTGGTGTATTCCTCCGTAGATATTTTCGGTATAATGATTTATCTAAACTGCATTTTACTCATTATTCCCTATCTTCTCTTTCCATGATTCACGTGACTGCACTTTTTTCTTAGATTGAAGTTAAGTAGCATCTTGACTTCGTAAAATTTTATAATAATTAATTTCTTGTGTAAGTCAATTACGCAGATAAGGAAAAATAAAGACCCCAAGGATCGATCACTGAGGCACCTTTAATGTCCTGACGTTCCATCTCTTACCTTCATAGAGGTGTGTATCTCTCAACATATATACACACAGAAAGTTTATATTAATTCGTCTTTTAGGAATTACTTTTGACAGGGGAGATGCATCCTTAATGACCCTCGTTCAATCGAGAGTTCTTGATTAATTTTATATTATTATTATTATTATTATTATTATTATTATAATCAAGGGGTAAGCGCTAAACCCGGAGGATTATACAGCGCCTGGGGGGGGATGTGGAAGGCATTCAGGCTTAATTCGGGGAACTGGAGCACAGATCCAATTCCCTAACTCAAGAGCCCCTCACCAACATCAAGGAACCTTCCTTGAGGGGATTAATTTTATAGCCTGTCCACTGATCTCTGCCTTGTTTTCCAGTCAATGGCTCAGTGTTTGATAGTATACCACATGAAAGCTTTACTGCAGTTTGATTAAGAAAAAGCTGCACATGGAGCTCCAACACTTTCGTGAGACACAATTTTCAGTTTATAAATCCCTTTTGGTTTTCTCTTAAGCATTCTCTCCTCTCCAGGTGTACCATCATTATTTTAGTAACTATTTACGTAAAAGAGTTACTGCTCCATAATTCAAAGCCTCTTGTCTGTGCTTCTTCTTGCATATT
Source organism: Cherax quadricarinatus (assembly GCF_038502225.1). Classification (NCBI taxonomy): domain Eukaryota; kingdom Metazoa; phylum Arthropoda; class Malacostraca; order Decapoda; family Parastacidae; genus Cherax; species Cherax quadricarinatus. The sequence goes on from NC_091293.1 coordinate 42,298,786, forward strand.
CTTACAGTTTTCACTGATTTTTAGTTGTCTATTCGCTCGTCAGTTTTGGTGACAGTGTTCTACTCACAACCAAAAAGGACCCGGGTTCAATCCAGGGCAGAGGAGAATTTCCTTACACTTGCTTCCACTGTTCTTCTAGCAGTACACAGATACCCAGCTATTCGATTGTTGTGGGTCGCATCACAGGAAGGAACTAAGGATCTCAATATAAAAAAAAGGCACGATACAAGACTTTCTAGGTTCATTTTCAGTTACTAATACAAAAAAAAGTCTTCTTCTTCTTCTTCTACTTCTTCTTCTTCTTCTTTTTCTTCTTCTTCTTCTCTAAGCAAACATTAATAATGGGATCCAATCCTCGACCCACTGTGTACCTCTGCAGTACTTTATGTATAGAAGATGAGGTAATCAGTCGTGGAGAATCTCCACGACTACGGTGCTCTTCGCACCAACTCGAAGGTTGAGGGACTGATTACCCCATCTTCTGTACATAGTTCTACTGTCTTCAAGTTATGTTCTGGAATTTGTATTGATTAACACACCATCACCACCACCACCACCACTATAACCATCACCAACACCATCAGCTACACCGTCAACACCACCACCACCATCACCAACACAACCACCATCACCACCACTCTCACCATCACCACCACCACCATCACCAACACCACCACCATCACCACCACTACCATCATCACCACCAACACCACCACCACCATCACCACCATCACCACCACCACCCCTACCCCCACCACCACAACCAACATCACCACCATCACCACCACCTCCATCACCATCACCACTACCACCATCGCCACCATCACCACCACTAGCACCACCACCACCACACTGTAGTAGGCTTCTGGAAATTAAACAAATTGGAAGATTGGAGGCGCAATTTAGGATGTGCGAACTGCCTGTGATTATCTGTAACTGGGAAAAATTGTCTCTACTCTTTTTTTTTGTAAAGTTATCAAAAGTGAAAGAGAAACCGAGAATATGTGTATGTGTGCTAGAGAGAGAGAAAGAGAAAGAGAGAGAGAGAGAGAGAGAGAGAGAGAGAGAGAGAGAGAGAGAGAGAGAGAGAGAGAGAGACAGACAGACAGACAGACAGACAGAGACAGAGACAGAGAGACAGACAGACAGACAGTCAGACAGACAGACCAGACAGACAGAGAGAGACAGAGAGAGAAATAGAGAGAGAACGAGAGAGAGAAAGAAAGAGAGGGAGAGAGGTAGGGGGATACAGGATGTTTTAAAGTGTGTCAACAATCTATTTTAATTATAATTTAACTAGGAAGCAGGATTGTCACAAAAACCTGCTGGGTGACACAGCTTCGTACAATACACCAGTACAAGTAAGTCAGTTCCTTCACGAACTGAATATCAGCGCAATCAGTGATGTTATGTAATAACATCCGGGTGGTATATGTAACAACACATTCTAACACTTAATATTAAGTAATAGTGCGTGAAGGCAACACTTTTCCCGGCAAACCACCCACTCACCATACCTCACTACCACAACACTCACCATACCTCACTACCACAACACTCACCATACCTCACTACCACAACACTCACCATACCTCACTACCACAACACTCACCATACCTCACTACCACAACACTCACCATACCTCACTACCACAACACTCACCATACCTCACTACCAAAACACTCAACATACCTCACTACCACCTGAAAGTACACCTGACCAGATGCCGTGCTCCTCATTTAAGTGAATGTGACCTGTCCTTACTAGGTTAGGACATTGGCTTAAGCAGGTAGGAGACTTGGACCTGCCTCGCATAGGCCAGTAGGCCTGTTGTAGTGTTCCTTCTTTCTTATGTTTTTATATCATATTCATTACCATGAACTACCTCCTCAAACACCTCAGTGAAAAAAGTTAGTAAATTCGTAAGACAGGAACGCCCCTTTGTAAAACCGTGTTGAGATTCATTAATCAATTTATACCTTTCAAGATGGCTGCATTTATTATTACAATCAAGGGGGAAGCGCTAAACCCGGAGGATTATACAGCGCCTGGGGGGGGGGATGTGGAAGGCATTCAGGCTTAATTTGGGGAACTGGAGCACAGATCCAATTCCCTAAATCAAGAGCCCCTCACCAACATCAAGGAACCTTCCTTGAGGGGTCAAGATGGCTGCAAACTGCCTCGGCAATTATTGATTCCATAAATTTTCCCACTATGGAGGTAAGGCTTATTGGTCTATAGTTCGAAGCTAAGGACCTGTCATCTGCCTTGTAAATAGGTATTACATTTGCCCTTTTCCACTTAACTGGCACTATGCTAGTTTGTAGTGATATGTAGAAAAGATTAGCCAAAGGTATGCTAAGTTCCTCTTTACATTCTTAAAACCCTTGCAAACAATTCATCAGGGCCTGGGGATTTGTTAGGTCTTAATTTCTCTATTTGTCTGAGGACCATGTCACTAGTTACCCCAATCGTGCATAGTTTATTATCGTCCTGTTCTACATAATTTATTATTTCTGGAATATTGCTAGTATCTTCCTGAGTAAAACTGAGAGGAAGTATTGAAAATTTCACACATTTCTATATCTTAAGTGGGCCTAATCTTACTTCTGTATACCTGAAAGAACCCTTTTGGGTTAGTCTTCGATTCCCTTACATCTTTAACCTCATAATCTCTTTTTGCTTTCTCGGGCGTTGACCCCCGAAACCCTCTGCAGGTATACTCCAGGTATATAAAAATAGCAAATTTATTGTTGTCCAGTGTAAGCTGCGCGAGTATCTGATCTACGTACCAATGTCATCCTGTGTACCAACAAAAGGGAGTAAGGGCAGAGTTTAGATGCTGATATGGATATACTGATCCAAGGAATTGGAGCTAATCTCCCCTTCCTAATATCACAATTGATAAATTCCTGTCCTCCTGTCCTAGCTGTCAGTATTGTGCCTTGTTGTCCCTGGCCTAATTGGACTTTAGTGACCGTTGGGTGTGTCACTAACAGATAGTATAGGGAATGCCAAACCCATTATTAGAGGCTCTCACTGTCTCTTGTGTGTGCATGTGTGGTTATAGACACGACTGCTCAGACACTGCCTTGGGCATTGGTTCCTCTGTGTAAATCTGGAGGAAGAGTGGACAAGACTTCTGTTGCTAAGTCAATAAAGAAGAATTAGCAGTGTATCATTCAGTTCCATACCACAATAGAACCCACCAATTGTCTGCTTAAGACAGCATAAATTGATGGCAGTGGTCTTCTTGTGTAGGTATCTGTCACCTACAGATTTTCCAGATGCAGTTAGTGGAATGCTTTAAACAAACTATAAAAAGTAGTAGCATTATCATGTGAAAAGATGGAATTAATCAACTTAATATCACACCATATTCCGTTCAAACTTGGTATTAAACTCATGTACACCTGTGTCGAGACTACGACATTTACAATATGCAGTAGCACAGGAACTTATCAATATGATGCTTCCTTGGAAATTAATTATTTATAGCAATTCACCTTGGAATGAGCCACTATTTATACTGCCCAGGATAGTATATGGTGCCTGGTAGCATATTTTAAAAAGACGAACGCTAAAACTATTCCAAATAATTTTTCACTCACATTCCTTGTTGATTTTTTTACAAGACATCGGTGACAATAAGGTTTAGCGCTTCCTTTCGATAATAATAATAATAATAATAATAATAATAATAATAATAATAATAATAATAGAAATAATAATAATCGGTGACGATGAGGTTTTCTCTAAGCATCTCTTCGTGAGGACAGTCAAAAGTGAATAGCTTTTACCCCTCACATAGATTACTACCACTTCCTCAGAATGGCTTTTGGGTTATGTTCTAGCCCTACCATGTTATCGAGAATTATGATAAATATCTGAAGGATTCTAATCTCGAGAGATTAGGCATGGTACTGGAAAAAAATAGCTGATGCTAACATGAAGCTTAAACTTTATAAGCGTCCATGTTTTAAATCCAAGATGAAGTTTCTTGGTCATGTAGTCACTTCTAGAGGGCTTACAAAAGACCTGAGTAAGTAGCTTCCATCCATAATTTTTCCTAGCCAGGCTTTAAGATCATTTGAGGGCTTAGCAATTCTTTAGAAATTTTTCATCTGCTGTAGCTTCTTTGACAGAAGAAGAATGTTCCTTTCAACTGGACTTTCAGTCAAAAATGAGCATTCTGATCACTTTAATCAAAGCTCACATTCTCTGATTTTAACAGTCCATGTCATCTGACAACAGACACTAGTGATATTCGTACAGGTACCGTCTTAACTCAGGAGACAGATGACAAGAATAATCCCATTCCATTTGCTAACGGAGACTGAACTTTAACTGAGAAGAATTACAGTGTCACTGAGTAGGTGGCATTAGCTATTTTATGGGCTTTAAATTACTTCGAAGACATCATTTAAAACACTTCTGTGGCATAATCATGACAGAGTATGCACCTCTGACCTCAATATGCTTCAGAATATGCAACATACAGGTTACTTAGTGAAGTGGTCTTCTACCATCCAAGAGTTCAGTTCTACTTTTCACACTTGTCTGGCCAGTAGAATGTGGTCGCTGATGCCTTTTCCCATCACACAAGCGAAATTGTAGTCGATTCTCCTTTTACAGAAGTTAACATTAAAAGAACTGAAAGAAGCGACCAGAGTTTGCCTAGTATGATTAAATTCTTGATCAAAAAGTATAGGGACTTATCCAAAAAGCCACCAGTACCAATGAATGACTTAGTCACGAGTAATGATATACTGCACAGATCTGCTAGACTCAGAAGCTCCAGTCGAACTCTGCAGTTAATTCACAGCTTCCCAGAGGTTGCTTATTCCTGACAGGACAGGGCCTCGTATGGCAACAGACTTCTCTGAGTATGTGCAGCACTGCAAAAAATGCATTCTTTATGAAGGCAATATAGGAAGTCCCAACCCAATTCAAGCTAATCCTGCTACCAACGAGCCTTGGTAAAGCGTATCTTTTGATCTGCTGACTTTTAAGCTTCACTCCGAAGTAACGAATGTGGTGATGGTGGACAGTTTGAGTCTTGTGTTCAGGACACCACACCAGTGATGAAAATTTGAAGTCAATCAGATATGTCATCCTTCCGTTATGACACTGATTCTAACGATTCTAGTTTTTTTTTTTTTTACTATTTCACTTCATCGCTAAATTTGCCATTAAATAATGAAGCGGTTCAGAAGAGAAAAATTGGAATTTAACACGATTTAACGGGAATAAAAGTTCCCATTATTTACTCATAAAATCGTCAGATCTGAAACCACGCATTTGAATTTCAGTCTCCGCCGCCGCTGTCATTTTTGGCATCTTTTACGAACGCTTCAAGCAACTGAGTTATGGAAATTGCCCAAAACTCTCTGTAAATAAGTAAGTTTGTTTAGACACCGATACATATAATTACAATTATCACACATAGTATAAATTACCTAAGATAACCCCAAAAATCGTCGTCACCATAAATAGGTGTTCAAAATTTGAAGCCTCTTGGATGAGGCGTTCTCGAGTTATGAGCAAAAGTAACATCGAAAAGTAAGAGGATGAACAAATTTAGGCAACCTTGGTTCCCCATTCAGAGGTACCTAAAAGATAGGATTTTAATGGGAAGAAGTTGTGAATGACACGAATCTTTTGGGAGACTGTTGATAAATTGCATAGATAAGAGGAAGAATTTTGAAGGGTATGTAAATAATTGAAATTAGAAGTGAGCATAGGAACAAGGAAGAAAGTGAAAATAATAGGAAATCTAGGCTTTTTAAAACTGAATGAAGGGGATTAAGTGGCAAGTAAAAGTGTTCAGATACTTGGGAGGGAACTTGTTGGTGGCTGGGTCCGTCGAAGACTAAATGAACCATAGAATGGACGATGTGGATAAATATGGATTGTTTATCTGTAGAGAGAAGGAATTTTTTTCCATGGATGCAAAAAAGGAGAATGTACCCTAGAATAGTGGTGAGGAATGAGCTTTAAGTTTTGGAGCGAGAAGGAGGCAGGAGGCTGCGGAGATGTCACGTTAGAACGCCGTGTGTGGCGTGAATATTATGCAGAATGTTCAGGGCATAGAGATTAAAGGAGACAGTAAGGGGTTATCAGATGAATTATTCGGAGGACTGAGGAAGGGTTGTTGGCGTGTTTTGGGAATTGAGAGACGATGGAGTAGCCTAGGACTATGACGGCATATAAATTTTGAGAACAGGGGAAAGCAGGGTAGGGGTCGTCCCGAGAAGGAATAGAGGACTGTTTAAAGAAAGATTTGATTGTTTGAATTAAACATCCAACAGGCTTGTGTGAGTGTTTTAGATCGGAGTGGAGACTAAGTGGTTTTTGTGACTTGAAGTGTTGCTGTAGTGTGAAGGGATTCGGGGAAATCGGTTAGACAGGCTTGAGTCTTGGAGGTGAGAGGTACAGTGCTTGCACCATAAAGATGTAAGGAAACTGCAGTTCGGGGGGTCATCTGCACTGTGTTGTATTCACGGTTCTTGCAAGGCCGCGAGTGAACGAATGACGATAAATGTGCTTCCTCTTTTTTGGGTCACCCTACCTCGAAGGAATAATAATAATAAACAATAATTTTTTGAGTTAGCGCAATACACATCAGGTTGAAGAGGGTACCATGATGCTGGTGAAGGGCTCTTGATCCTGGCAAGCAGAGCGACCCTTCCAGTCCTCCAAGGGCTGTATGAGCCCCATGACATTACCATTTCGCCATAAATATAATAATCACATCCTCACATATAAGGTGCAAGGGTCACTGTTTTTTTTCTGATCTACGTAAACCATCAGGCTGCTGGTGAGAGTGAATCGTGTATGTTTATGGTAGCTGATACTGCGAGATTACTGTGGATATAAAAATGGAAGAAGGAAACACTCTCCAAATCGACCTGAATAAGCTAAACAAACAAGTGCCCAGTGGCTTTTGGAGAGGGAAAACTGGTAGTAGAGAACAGGTGGATGGGAGAATACGGAAGACATTTGTCATTCTAGGCAGTCACCTGGAAATCAGCATCACGACAAATCTATCATCATACTGGGAAACGGCAGCATATGCAGGAATGACCAACCATAGCCCAGAATTTAGGAACCAAAATAAAATATGATTTAGGATACTCTGTATGAGGTACGTAAGCACGCCCATCACAGAGTTTGAGGCTCCGACGTGCGCACCCAACCTCACAGGCACGTAGAAAAGAACAGAGGTTTCATACGTGTGCAACAACACTTGTCAGGGCGTTGAGAAGAATGCAATATGAGGGAGATGGAACCAGGGACATGGGAAGGGAAACCAGAGTAGCATAGAAAGAGGAAGAAGGGATATGGAAGGAGGAACAAGGGACATGGGAAGAATAACAGGGGACATAAGAAAGGTAACCAGGTGTTACAAAACTCGTCTTCTTAACCTTCTCCAATGGTATGGTAGAGTGTTAAGGTAACATTCTTGTTGAACATATGGCCTGTTTACGGTTTTGCAACAATAACTTAAGAATTCAGGATTACGAAACAAATAACTAAAACTTAGAATCTTTACTAGTAGAGTTTTAGCTTAATGTATGATATGTTATGATTAACATAAAATAAGGAGTTTAACTCAAATTCTCTTGGTACGTACCAGTACATTGATATGAATAAATGAACCTCTTGAGGTTGAGCTTTGTACTAAAATCACCAATAATATGCACCTATAATGGTTATTAAGACCTAGCCACAAAGTAACTTACAATGTAATAAAGTTGGTAGAATAACCGACAATATGTAAAGTAAAAGGACACAAATGCAACTAATGTGACTAATGTAGGAACGATAACTTGAACAACGCCTGTGTACAACACCGAAATTCCACCAATCATCTCATGAAATTCAAAGACGCCCAATTAGTGATCAAAGAAACTAATTTCCGCAGACGCAAGTGCCTCGAATCAGCACTGATCGCTGTTTCGAATACAATTAAACAAAACAACGGCAGTTCCACAATCTCCGAAGTCTTAGCAAGAATCCTCCTGAAAACAGTAAACCCTGCCATCACATAGTCTCTCCTGTTATACTACACAAAGCACATTACAGAGAGTGAACACTGAAACAAGCTGCCTCTTTCCAGTCTATATTTGCCCAACCTATTTTTATGTTACCCAAGTAATAGCTTTTATATCCTTTTACTCATGTACGAATCAATTGCTCTACCATATTGTATTACTTTTGTCACTACTACTACTACCACTACCACTAGTGAACATTGAAACGGTACCTCACTAGTATTGCCCCTTTATTGTCTGCATCGCTATTGGGCCGTGCAGACCTCCTGCGCAAACGCACTTCAGTTCCCTGACTGCAGTAGTGTGAGGTGGTGCTTGTCGCGCCTCTGTCGTCAGCCCAGGAGAACTACCATTAGTCAACATGGCGTTCAGTTACAGACGCAGGATTAACACTGTCGGTGTTGAACTTCTCAGTGGGGCAATAACGCCAGCTTCAGCCCAGGTTTTACTACCTAAAATCATCAGAGACACGTATGGCATTCAGGATGGCGAGTTGTACGGAGTAGCATTGAACGGAGCACGTATTATTATTATAATAATCAAAAAGAAGCGCTAAGCCACAAGGGCTATACAGCGCTGCAACGGAGCACGTAGATTTTTTGTGAAACTGCTCTCGGCAACGGTTTACGAGTCGTTGGTCAACCGTTTTCAGGACGTAAGTCTTCATGCAACACCAGCTGTGCGTGTGAGGATGATCGATGTATCCAGACATTATACATGGATTAAACTGCGTAATGTCCCCTTTGAGGCTGATGAGACAGATATCAGAAAAGTTTTTGAGGAATACGGAACTGTTCATTTGGCCCAGCATGGTAAGTGGGTGACGGGTGCCTACACAGGTATGCCGGAGGGCACTTTTAACCTAAAAATGACATTGCGACACCCCATACCGTCTTACGTGTACCTAAAGGAATTCAGGACACAGGTCATGGTGTCATACGCCGGGCAAAGGCGTACATGCCGACTATGTGGGAATATGATCACATAGCGGCGGAATGTGGGAAGCGGCAACGAGCTCCTGGCCCATGGGCGGAGACATCAGCTTCTACACCGGAGGGAGCAGGTGATGATCAATGACGTGAAGGAGGGCGTGGTCGTCTATGGAGCGAGATAGTGGATGAGGCGCATAAGGCTGGGGGAGAGGGTGAGGCCCTTGACCAGTTTCCTGGCCCAGAGACACTTCCAGTGGATCGGGTTGCGCAAAAAGTACAGGAGGAAGTGTTGGAAATTGAGGAGGAATTAGCCGAGGTTCTGAAGTCCTTGTCACTGCCTGAGGAGGTGGCTGCTCCTGGAAAGGTGGTAGAAGACGAGTTGAAGGCTGTGGTGCATCAACAACAGAACTATTCGGACGACGGAAGTGACGGCGTGACTGAGGTGTCACCGAGATCATTGCCACTGTGTACAGTGGAGGTTGAGGTACATTGTGAGGCATCCCCAGACCAAGCCATGGAGGATGCGCCTGTCACAAGAAAGAGAGCCGCTGCGTCGGATTCAGATGTCCTAACGCCAGCGCAGCGGACTGGGAAGCAAATATGGGCAGAAGGTGAAGGTAGTGGTGGCCATGACAGGAGGCACCGAAAGAAGGGGGGGGGAGAGAGGGAAGTGTGCAGGTGACAAGTGGACCCACACGTTCTGGTGCCCATAGGAAGAGTGAAGAGAGGAGGCAGGGGTGGAAACTTTAATAGGCCTCCGGTGTATGACAGTAAACGGTAATGGTTTGTGTAATAGTTTAAAGAGAGAATGGTTTAGAATGTTTCTGAATAAATTTAGAGTGGATGTTGTGTTCCTTCAGGAGCATAATTTTAAGGAGGGTAGGGTGTTGGAGATGGAGGGGTTTCGAGTGGTAACCCTGCCATCTGCCCGTTTGAAAGGAGGGGTGGGTATATTAATCAGGGAGGCGAGCCCGTTTGTTTTGCAGAGAAGTGAGGGGGGGAGGGGGAAGGGTGTTGCGCGTAGATGGTTTGTGGTTGGGAAAACGTGTGGCCTTTATTAGCGTATATGCGCCTGCAGAGAATAACGTACAGGTGAAGCAGGAGTTTGTGTGTGAGGACCTTGTGTTTTTTTTCCGTGCATTACCGGAGGTGGCAATAGTAGGAGGTGATTGGAACTGCGTCATTAGGAGGGCTGATGTGGAACCGAAAGGGGCAGGTTATGTGTCGGTGGCCCTACGAGATTTATTGAGGGATATTAGGTTAAGGGATGCATTCGAGGGGGGGGGGGCGTGGGAGACAGAGCATACATTTGTTAGGAGAGGGTATGCAGCAAGGTTAGATAGAGTGTATCTTTCTCACGGGGTTGTAGTGAGATTTTTCAAAACTGTTGAAGTAGCATGGTCGGATCATAGAGCAGTGTTGGTGGAGGTTGGGTGGGAGGAGCTTGCGGAAATATACAGGAGTTACTGGAAATTAAATGTAAGTGCATTGAGTGATGAGGAGGGGTTAGTGGGATTTTCTGTCCTATGGAAGGAGCTTAGCGAGGAGTCAAAGGGAGTGGTAGATGTCGTACAATGGTGGGATTGTGTAGCCAAGGAAAGGATTAGGAAATATTATGTGGGGGTGGGCAAATGTATAAATGATTTAAAATATGGCCTTTCAAACTATTTAGAGGACAGGTTAAGGGGCTGTTATGGGAAGGGGGCTGTGGGGGGCAACTATCCTATGGATGAAATTGTCGAGGTCAAGGGGAGACTGAGGGAGTTACAAAATGAGAGGTTTCAAGCGGTAAGGGTGCAGGCAGGGGTAGATGAGGTGCTTTGGGGAGACAAGCCATCGGCGTGTGTGTCGAGACGTCAAAAACAAAGACAGCGGGTTACAGCTATTCCGAGGTTAGAGGTACATGAGATGGCGGGGGGTTATAGAATGGGTCAGGAGATACTAACTACGAAAGAAATGTGTGCGTATGCGGATAAATGGTATGAAGGGTATTGGACAAGTGGGAAGGTGGAGAATGTGGATTTAGAGAAGGTGTGTGAGTATGTGATGTGTAATTTAGGGAATAGTGATAGAAAGGCTTTAGGGGGGGTAATAACGGAAGAGGAAATAGAGTTGGCTTTAAGGGGAATGAGGAAGGGCAAAGCACCGGGAATAGACGGTCTCCCGGCTGAATTTTACCTCCAACATTGGGAGGTGATAAGGGGATTCTTAGGTAGGTTATTTAATCAGATGAAGGAGAAGGGTGTGATGGGGGACAAGCAAGCAACAGCAGTTGTAGTGTTGGTCCCGAAGGGTAAGGGACAGCACACCCTCAAGGAGTACGGTGCCATATCTCTGTTATGTGCTGATTATAAGTTGTTCGCTAAAGTCTTGGGTAATCGGTTTAAATGTGTGGTAGGGAGAGTGGTTTCGAAAACGCAGTATGGTTTGCCTGGAAGGTCGATGATTGAGGGTCATGGAATACTGAGAAGTTTTGTGGAGTCAAAAGGGGGGGGAGGGAGGGCGGCGTTGTTGGCCTTAGACTGGCAGGGGGCCTATGACAGGGTGGAAAGGGGAGCATTGGAAGCTATACTTAGGAGGCAGGGTTATGGGGAAGAAATAGTTAATTGGGTAACCACGTTGTACAATGGAGCAAAGATGAGGGTACAGATTAATGGATGCTTGGGGGAGGAGATTGTAATGGGTCGGGGACTTAGGCAGGGGTGTCCCATGTCACAAATGTTGTTTGCGTGCATTCAGGACCCCTTCTATAGAATGGTTGAATGTTGTGTATGTGACACGAGTGGAGGTGTGGGGGAGGTCGGGAAATTCTGGCCTGGAATAATATGATATGTAGACGATACAACAGTCCTGGTTCGAGAGGGGATGGCGTTGGGTGTTTTGGATGATATGCAACAGTTCGGAAATGCAACAGGGATGCAGGTAAATAGAGAGAAGTCAATGATCATGGGGTTGGGTGATGGGGTGGAGGGGGGGGAGATGTAACGTTGTGAGGAAACAAACGGTGTCTTTAAAAAATTGTGGTATCACCCATAAGGATGACTTGGATGCTGCTCGAGATGAAAACTCGAATAGATTAATGGAAAGGATTCAGGGGCGTCTGGGTGCATTGTGACCTCATCATCTGACTCTCGTACGAGTGATTGTTATAAATGTATTATTGTATAGTAAGGTTTGGCACGTAGCAGCCGTGTTCCCATTAACAGGGACGGCAATTGTGGGAATTCTGAGACGAGTGTTCAACTTTTTGTGGCGTTCGAGGTGCGATTGGCTGAGGAGAGGGGTTGTAATGTTACCTGTGCGCCAGGGTGGGTTGGGGTTGATGGATCTCAGGAGGAGGATTAAATGTGTGTTTCTTAAATGGGAGGTTTTGCGCGAAGGTATGAGTGGAGGGCAGCTGGGAAAAATACATGATAGGTTGGGTAAGTTGTATGGTGGTGTGGAGTTGAGGGAATGTGAAACTGTTTTGAGGGCTTTGATGTTGGTTAGAGAACCCAGGAAAATTCGAGTAGGGGTTTTGTGTAGGCTGCTTGAAGAAAGGATTGTTGTACCAGTTGAGGGATTGTTCCCCATGTACGCATGGAAGAGTATTTGGTATAGGTTTAGCAAGTTGAAGCTAAAGCCTAGGGTAAGGGAGGTAACTTATCGTTTTCTGCATGGCATACTACCGTCGGGGGAGGTACTAAGAACCAGAGGGGTAATTGTGGGCGGAAGGTGTGGAATCTGTGGGGAGGATGAGACGGCGTTCCATGCAGTATACTTTTGTGAGGGACTGGAGGGTGTTAGGTATTGGATAAGTAGGGTTGTACAGGGGGTGGGAGGCCGAGGGGTGTCGGTACTGCATGCACTAAGCCTAGATGTGGGAGGGTTCGATGAGAGTGTTATAAGAGCTTTAGATTATATAATAGTGGATTATATATATATATATGTCGTGGGTGATGAGGGGGAGGGGGGATTGTGAGGTGCGGAGGCGGGTACTAGCGGTAACGGTTTATCGTACGATGTGTCGTAATAGAGAACTGTATGGGAGGAGGTGGGAGAAGGATTTTTCGGAAGGGTATAGAATGTTAACTTTAGGGTTTCTCATGAATCTACGACTTGGGCTGAGTAAGGGGGGGGGGTTTGGGGATTACATACGAGAAGGGGGATTTCAGGGGGACACAGCGGGGTCACCTCCTGGGGAGGGGTGAGAGTAAAGTGTATGTGGGTATAGAAGGTGTAGATGTGTGGCATAAGTGTATGTAGCATGCAAGTGGGCACAGAAAACAAAGGTGATATCAAGTAATTACGTAGTAACGAATGGAGAATTCTGTGTCTGATGTGTCAGGGTCGTCATGACCTTCTTCATGTATTAAGTGTGAATGGTGTCAAGATTATATGTGTAAGACCTTGAAGAGCTTTTGGGCTTCTGTAGAGTGTGCGTTTATAGCCTTTATTGGGCATATTTCATGTGCGATAATCGTATCGCAATGAGAGGTTTTTTAAATTATGTTGTTTGTGTTTAGTGTTGGGGTATTTTAGCGAGTGTACTGACTTTATTCTAGCATTATATAATGTGCTCATCCAGTTGATGAGAGATGGAACGCTAATGACTTCCATAAATTTGTAATGCCTCGTTAAAAATTTGTAATGGGAGAGTATGGTTTAGTCTCTTACTTTATATAATGTGCTCAGCCGGTGGAAGAGGCTGCATTAATATTTACTAATATTTATTAATATTTATTTAGTATAAGTGTGAGGCTTAGGATTTTCCTTTTTTCTTCAATGCTTAAAGTGGGATTGTAGTGAGGCACGTATGTATGTTTTTAGGTAATTCTTATTGTATAGGGGTTAATTTTGGGAAGTGCATGTATTTTTTTTTTTTTTTTTTTAAGCTGAGATTGTGATGTAGGCCATTCCTCTGATTATCTACTGTGAAGGTTGTGAACCTTTGTCATATGTCAGAGTATGTTAACTATACAAATCTGAAAGGTTTATATAGTTTATATTTTATATAGTTTATATAGTTATATAGTTTATATTGTTTATATTATAGTAGTATGTTATATGGAAAAATTTGTGAGTGTATATGGGTAACCTCTTTTATGTCAATGACAATGTGTTGTTAAAACTTGTTAGTGTATGTTGTGTAGGATTGAGGATCCTACTGAACCCATTTTATATCTTTTTTTTTAACAGTAAGCTGTAAAGTTTTTAAATAAAATATAAAAAAAGTATTGCCCCTCACTCTGAGCCTTTATATACCCTCTGTGTCCATGTATTGTTTGTAATGGCTTGATAAAGCTCCTGGAGAGCGAAACGTTGCCACAATAAAAAGTCACATTAGTTGCATTTGTGTCCTTTAACTTACAATGGTTATGAAGACTTACCTGAACTATCAATTCGGAGTATACAAGAACTCTTAAGTGACGGACTTAGTCTCATTTCCATCCAACATGACTGAGAATAGCGTAGACCACAAATTAACATAAAGGCCGACAAGGCTTATTCAGTCCCCTGAAAGATTAATTCACCCGAGCATAAATAACTCGAAAGTGCAAGCTTAAGAAAGGAAGTCAGTCATGAAAAAAAAACGACCCCCACAGAAAACTTGACATGTCTCTTATGAGAGGTCAATGATTAACCGAGCGAGATATGCTCCCTTGGCTATGCAAGCCCGGACTAGAAGTGAGAGTGCTAGTCAGAGTGTGAAGGACCTGCTCTCAGCGAGTGCTGTAAAGCTACTCAGAGCAAGGGTAGGGAACCTACTCAGAGCAAGGGTGGTGAACCTGCTCTGAGCGAGGGCGGTGAACCTACTCAGTAAGAGTAGTGAACCTACTCAGAGCAAGGGCTGAGAACCTACTGCCGGTACCACTGAGTGGTAGGCCGACGTCACGTTGGTCACGTGACTGAGGGAGACTTAAGTACCTGAAGTGCTAACCGGCACTTACACTAGTGGTTTCCCACTACATGACAATATTAAGAACTGCTAACAAAACATAATATAATACAATATTAGCATTAGCATATATATTATAAAATAAAGGAGCACATCCTTGTATAAAATATAACGGGTATGGCCATACTCGTAACACCAGGGACATGAAGAAGTGAACCAGGGACATGAGTAAGGGAACCAGGGACATTAAGAAGGGAACTAGGGACGTGATGAAGGGAACCAGGGACATAAGGAAACCATGGACATGAGGAAGGGAACCAAGGACATGAGAGAGGGAACCAGGGACATTAAGAAGGGAACCAGGCACATGAAGAAAGGGAACCAGGGACATGAGGAAGGGAACCAGGGACAATAAGAAGGGAACTAGGGACGTGATGAAGGGAACCAGGGACATAAAGAAGGAAACCATGGACATGAGGAAGGGAACCAAGGACATGAGGAAGGGAACCAGGGACATTAAGAAGGGAACCAGGGACATGAAGAAAGGGAACCAGGGACATGAGGAAGGGAACCTAGGATAAGGGGTCACACACTAAGCTAAACACAAAAATAAGTGATAAAAGATATCAAAGAAATTCTGATTTATTTTGCTCCGGAAAATTAAGACAGAATGAAGACAGAGGAGAGAGTGACAGAGGAACGCTTGATTCACACCATCAAGTACGAGAGCCAGGCTGGCTAGACTCCAGTAGATAACGCCATAGTTAACCCCAGAGGCAGGGCCAAGAGCTGTTTTTCTACTAACTTGGTGAGTACAGTTCACCAACACGAACACACACATACACACGAAAATGTGACATACACTAAAAACGACACACACACACACACACACACACACACACACACACACACACACACACATACATACACCAGTATCTGAGTCACCTTTAACAACGAAAGAAACTCCTAATTAATTCATTCTCGTACCTGGTATTTAGTGTGGCAGCAGAAGTTTTGTCTAAGGTCGCGTGTCAGAAAACCTCCAACCTAAGAATATATCAGGATAAACAAACTTTTAGCATATCATTAGGGAACAGATGTTTAAAAAGAAGAACCATGTAACGACAGTAAACTTCCCAGCATTTTCGTGATTTCTCCCATTATTAGGGATCTGTAAAAATAATACATGTTCGTGTTCATGTAGGTCTGCCAGGAAGGGTACTGGGCCGGGTCTTGTCCATGTGGTGACCCGGCAATGGCTCCCGGAGTGTCATAGTTGGGAATTCACATTGTCCTCATCGCCACCGAGCAGTGTGGACGAGCTAGACGCTCCTGTTTGAGTTTGTTTTTGCGCAGTTTACCTGATTGAGCTGCCCCTAGCGTTGGTTGGTGGAAACTTTATTTTCTCCAGCATGGCGCTGAATAGCAGAAGAAGAATCAACACTGTCTGCATTGAGATGATCCGTGGTGCTGTCACGGGATCCAACATGGATTTATTATTACCAGCGATCATTCGCGATACCTATGGTATAGCAAATGAGGAGATAAGTGATGTCGCACTCAATGGAACAACAAGAATCTTTGTTAAAATGACGTCTGCACGAGTCTACGAGGCGGTGGTCGACAAGTATCAGGAGACCATCATACCGGTTAATACAGCTGTGTCGGTGAGACTCCATGATGTATCTCGACATTACACTTGGGTGAAAATAAGGAATGTGCCTTTTGAGGCGACTGATTTTGATATTACCAGTGAACTGCGTACTTATGGGACGGTTCACGTAGCCACAGCAGGGAGATGGGCAACTGGACCGTATGCAGGTGCGCTGGAAGGTTCATATAGTGTTAAAATGACTCTTCGACACCCTATTCCTTCATATGTTGTGTTGAAGGAATTACGGACTCAAGTCTATGTAACGTATGCGGGGCAACAACGTACGTGTCGACTATGTGGGTCATATGACCACATCGCGGCGCAGTGTGGGAAACGAAGTGGGTACCCGGCACAACAGCAACGGCAACAGCAGCAACAGCAGCCAGTGGGCGAGGTAGGCGATGAGCGAGAACAGTCTCTTGCTACACCGGCCCAACAATGGTTGTCATGGAGTGAGGAGGTGGACAAAGGAGCTCGAATCGCCAGTTGTAACGCTACAAGGAGAATCTCAGTCATTGGACATACATAAGGTTTTTGAGGAGAGACTACCTAATATGGGTGAAGAAGTGGCGGCGTCTTTGGTAAAGGCGTTGGATGACTTGTTAGAGGAATCAGTCCTAGATCAGGTGGAAGACCCAGGCTTAGTTATGGGGACGGCTGTGAATGAAGGTATGGCAGGAGATGACGGTTTGTCGACGAGAGAGTCTAAAGGATTGAAGATGCATGCAGTAGAGGTGGAGGTGCATCAGGACGGTGCTTCAGATGTCAAAATGCAGGTGGAGGGCGGGACACGAAAGAGGACTGCAGCATCATCGGATTCTGATGATGTGCTCACTCCTGCCCAACGCCCTGGGAAAAAGTCTTGGGTGGAGGTACAGCAGAGAGGGAATGGTGAACCCAAGGATCAAGGGATTGCAAAGGTGATTCCCAATAAAGGGGGGAGGGACAGAGGTGCTGCAAAACGAACTGGGGTAAAGTCAATGCCGGGGACAAAAGGAAAACCCATTTGTTGAATTCAAGTGTTTTACTATAAATATTAACGGGTTGAGAGCTGAGAGGAAGCTTAAGTGGTTTAATGAGTATTTGGTGCGACTTGGTGTGGATGTGGTATTCTTACAGGAACATAATTTTTGGCCTGGTTATGAGTTGGATATGAGTGGTTATAATGTGTACATGGAACATGCGACACGTTTGAAAGGTGGGGCTGCCATTTTGGTAAAGGAAACTAGCCCGTTTATAATAAGGCGTAGTGAAGGGGGGGGGGAGGGGAGGGTAATTAGAGTGGATGGAACCTGGGGTAGGGTTCCCATTAGTTTAGTATGTGTATATGGCCCGGCTGAGGGTGACGTGAGTATTAAAACTAAATTTGTTCAGGACGTACTGGTCTCTATTTTTTACGTGGTTTACCGAATGTTGCAATAATAGGCGGAGATTGGAATTGCGTGATACGTCGTAAAGATGTGGAGCCTAGAGGTGCGGGGTGTTGTTTGGGTATATTGGGGGATATATTGACCGGGGTGGGGTTAAAGGATGTGTGTGGGGGGGGAGGGATGGTAGAGCATACCTTCATCAAACGAGGTTATGCGGCGAGGTTGGACCGAATGTACGTGCCTAGTGCGGTTACTGTGCGGAGGGTGGATGTGATAGATGTGGTTTTTTCGGATCATAGAGGAGTGGTAATAGATGTGGATATTGAGGGTGTACCTCGGAGGGGTCCATCATTTTGGAAATTGAATGTAAAGTTATTAAAGGAAAAGGATAGTCTTTTGTCTTTTGGACATATGTGGGATCGTTTAGTGGTAGAAGCACCAGGGGATGTTGCCATGGTTAATTGGTGGGAAACGATAGCTAAAAAACGTATTAAGGAATATTATATTAATCGAGGGACGAGATATAATCAGTTACAATACGGTTTTCAAAAATATTTAGAGGGGCAGTTGCGCGAATGTTATGCACAAATTAATGCTAATTATCCTGTTATTGAAATTGAAAGTTTGAAGGAAAATATCCGGAATTTACAAAATGAGAGGTTTGATGGGAAAAGGCTTAAGGGCGGGATTGAGGAGGTTTTGTGGGGAGATCGGCCGTCGGCGTGTGTATTGCGGAGTCAACACACACGTCGCAAGGCAATGGAGTTAATGGGGTTGAATGTTCAGGTAGGTATGCAAGGGTATAAAGTGGACCAGGTGTTGACGACAACTGAGGGTATGAGTTGGTATATTGATGCTTGGGTTAAGTTGAAAACGCAAAGTGTGGGAATAAGCGAAATAGCATTACAGTCAATTGGAAGGTTTGTGCAATGTGAGTTGACAGAGCATGATCGATTCGTTTTGGAAGGCCCGATAACGGAGTGTGATACATGGGAAGCTTTATCCGGGGCGCAATTAGGTAAGGCACCAGGAATTGATGGGTTGCCCAGTGACTTTTATCTTCAAAATTGGAGCGTTTTAAAAGGGGTTTTGGTAAGATTATTCAATATCCTTAAGCGGGATCGGGTTTTAGGGGCACAGCAACGGATGGCTGTGGTCGTTCTAGTGCCTAAAGGTGAGCCATTAACAGTCAAAGACTATCGTGCTATTACGTTATTGTGTGGTGATTATAAGATTTTTGCAAGAATTTTAGCTAACAGAATAAAAAAGGTCCTGGGTAAAGTGATTGATAAGGGGCAATATGGGGTACCGGGAAGATCTGTGTATGACGGGCATGGGTTGATTAGAAGTTTTATTGAAGAAAGAGTAAAATTGGGAGTGGGGGGGGTGTTGGCTATAGATTGGGAGGCGGCATATGATAGTGTAGAAAGGGAAGCGTTATGGAAGATTATGAGATGGCAGGGGTTTGGAGAGGAAATTATATCATGGGCCAAATTAATGTATCAAGATGCATCCTTGCGGGTGCAGGTAAATGGAAGGTTAGGAGAACAAATTCAGATGAGAAGGGGTCTACGTCAAGGTTGTCCCCTTTCACAAATATTTTTTGCGTGTTTACAGGATCCCTTTTATAGAGGAATTAGGGTCTTATTGGCAGCAAATGGGGTTTGTGACGAAAGGGGTGGGGGGGCTGGCATTGTTGGATATGTTGATGACACAACGATTTTATTAAGTGGTAACAGGGATTTGCCTCGGGTGGAAAAGTTAGTAAACGTTTTTGAAAAGGCTTCTGGCATGTCAATTAATAAGGAGAAAACGAAGTATATGGATCTTGGGGATGGGTTAAGTGAGGAATGTGAAGTAGTTGAAAGGTGGAAAAAGGTGGACCAATTACTGATATGTGGAATCGTTTATGTAAGTGATATCAAGTTAGCACAACAAATAAATTCAGTGCGTATTGTAGATGGTGTACTGAAGCGCCTTAGTGGTTTACGAGCTGCACACTTAACTTTGCATCAAAGAGTAATTACAACGAATGTCCTATTATATAGTAAACTTTGGCATGTAGCAGCAATATATCCGATACTTCGTAGTGAGATACAAAGGTGACAAAAGCGCGTTTTTAGATTCATTTGGGGTACTGGAAGCGAATGGTTAGGTAGAGCGGTTGTCACACTCCCGGTTGGCCGAGGAGGGCTGGATCTTATAGCTGTTGAAAAGAGTGTACATCTCAGTAAAGCCTTGATGCTGTCGCAGGGCTCTTGATATACGGAATTGATTTCCTCTCATTCCCAGTAGTTCTATTACCCTAAATAATAGTGTTACTGTTAAGGAATGATGGCGAGTATTTAGTCCCAGCTCCTGGTCCCGAAAGACTGGCATTACATTAAGGTTCTCTAAGGATAGGTGGTGACCCTTATAGCAATATATATATATATATATATATATATATATATATATATATATATATATATATATATATATATATATATATATATATATATATATATATATATATATATATATATATATATATATATATATATATATATATATATATATATATATATATAATATAATATTATGGTAGTTTACAGTGACATAGGATAATATAGTAGTTAATGGTGTGATCTTGAAATCGTGTAGATTTAAGTGTTACATTTAATGTTAATAAAGTTACGTTGTTCTACAGGTTGGTTGCGAGTTGGGTGGCGGGCTCCCCGACACACCTCCCCAACACACCACCCTGGCTGCCAACTCGGCTCCCCTGGCGGCCTACCCGCCCGCCCCAGATATGTCCCATATGTCCTCCTATTACAACGCCTACCCGGACTACCGGCCGCCGCACCCGCCCGATGAATACCCGGGCGCGCCGGGCGGCCAGGGCGG
This sequence comes from Cherax quadricarinatus, assembly GCF_038502225.1. Taxonomy (NCBI): domain Eukaryota; kingdom Metazoa; phylum Arthropoda; class Malacostraca; order Decapoda; family Parastacidae; genus Cherax; species Cherax quadricarinatus. The sequence goes on from NC_091293.1 coordinate 42,319,563, forward strand.
AGGCGGGGGCGGCGGGGGGCACTGCGGCCAGGAGTACGACCCTAGAATGCCCCCGACTCATCCCTACTACACCCAGCAAGGCTACCCGCGCTACCCGCCCTACGACAGACTCATGAATAATTATTACAACGCGCAGACACCTCAGCACCCGCACACTCCGCATGGCATGCAACCGCATGACGCCCACGACTACCGCGACCCCTCGCCCGCAGCGCCCACCTGCATGGGGCAGCAGGCCTCCCCGCCCGTGCAGCAGTACCCCTCCTGCAAGATGGCGGGGCAGGGGCCGCCGCAGCAGCAGCAGCCACAGCAGCAGCAGCCACAACAGCAGCAGCCACCGGGCATGGACCCCAACGGTGGCCCGCCACAGGATACCTCTCTCCACATGACCGCCCAGGACCACCAAGGCTGGGGCACTCAACAACCACCTCAACAGCAACAAAACGCATCCTCGGCCCTACCCTCTCCCCTCTACCCTTGGATGAGAAGTCAGTTCGGTAAGTTAAGCTCACACGTTTATTCTTTTATCTGATATAATTCACTGTTATATATATATATATATATATATATATATATATATATATATATATATATATATATATATATATATATATATATATATACATATATATATATATATATATATATATATATATATATATATATATATATATATATATATATATATATATATATATATATATATATATATATGTCGTGCTGAATAGATAAAATTGGTCAATTAGCAAGAACTCATTGAAAATTAAATCCTTTCTCAAATTTTCTTTTATATGTTTGGAGACGTATTTTTTTCATTTATGTTAATGTAAAAATTAATAATTTTGTAACAGAAGAACCTTAGAAAACTTACCTAACCTTATTATAACAAGTGCAATTTAATTTAGCCTAATCCAACTTAATATATTTCAGATAAGCTTACAATAATTTAATAAATACAATGAAATAGGTTTTTTCTTTTGGTTCAAAATTAATTTTGGGAAATTATTGCAAAAACAAATTTTCGCTTGCCTTATTCGACAAGAAGAGCGTTGCTATTTAAGCCAAAATCGCAAGTTTTACCTCTTCGGCACAATATATATATATATATATATATATATATATATATATATATATATATATATATATATATATATATATATATATATATATATATATATATATATTGTCTGTGTGTATATATAAGATGTTCTATATATAACCTAACAAGAAGGAACTATCAAACATTCTCGGGGAACGTTCTTGAGGATCCTTAACCCACACCAGTTCAAGCAAAAGTTTAATGCGTAAGTATATAAAGTTTGTACAAAATACGTTCCTCCTACAGGATTAAATATTGTAAGAGACTGTACGAAGATCTACAGAAGGAAGAGGGTTACTGAATTACTTACAAAAAAGAGAAACAACGAGAGAAAGATATTCTACAACGTGAGATTACTGATACCGAACAGTAACTAAAACATTTAAACACGACGGAAAAGGAGAAACAAAAGGTTCAGGAAATTGAAAAAAAAAAGTATATATATTTCTACACGAACACAAAATTTAAGTCAAAACCCACTGGTACTACTCACAGAAGGTTCATACTCCGATGAAATAAAACAAAGAAAAACCTAGGTTCTAGAAAAAAAATTTGAATCAATGTTCAGTTGTTTACCAAGCGATAGGAAGAGCCGGATAATTTTCTTTTTCATTACCTCTACCCATGTATTGTAGATAAATGGTTCAAAGAACCGACATGTTGTTAAATTAGACACATGTGCAACTCTTGGGTATCTACAAGACCTTCTTCACGGCTGCTGCAACTAACCCATCTCTTTGGGAAGGACCTACTTCCACTGGGGAATCCCGCCTACCAGTGACTTTGCCCTCGTCTGCTGCCCGTCCCTATCCACTGACGCCTATATAACCGCCAGTCTTCTTGTCTTTGCTCCAGATTCTCCTCCACCACGATGCTGTGAACACTAACTCCAAGATGAAAGTTAAGACACATGTGCAACATCTGGATATCTTTATTGTAGACGTTTCGCCATCCAGTGGCTTTATCAATACAGATTCTAGGACATAATAGGAAGACAGTAGAACTATATACAAAAGATGAGGTAATCAGTCCCTCGGCCTTGGAGTTAGTGTTCACAGCATCGTGGTGGAGGATTATGAGTGTGTATTTGAAACGTAGTTAAAAGCGGGAGGGGGGGCGAGGGAAGGCGGACTTCATAAGATACGTCAGGATATGCAACGGTGGTGGGTGGGTAGGGAGTTCATAATAGGTGAGACAATGTTACGGGTCATCATAAACATGAGCGATCCTTCACATATTAAATTGGGAAACCTTGATGGGGTGGAAGGTAAGGCAGTGGTAGCAGTGGTAGAAGGGATTTATCCGATGTATGATTGGCGAAATATCTGGGGGCGTTTGAACAAATTACGTTTAAAACCTAAAGTACGAGAAGTTATGTATAGATTTTTACATGGGATCTTACCGTCTGGAATGGTTTTATTCCATAAGAGAATAAGGGACGATGGGATATGTAAGGCTTGTGGTGGATTGGAGACTGTTTTCCATATTGTATATTTTTGCGAATGTATTGAACTAGTAAGGGTTTGGTTGGGTAAGGTAATTAGGTTAGTGGGAGGGGGGGGGGGTTTGCAGGTGTTGAGGGTTTTAAGCTTAGACATAGGTGGGGTGAATCAAATGGTAGAGAATGCGGTAGGGTATATAATTACGGATTATATTTATATGTCTTGGGCTATGAGAGGAGCGAACGTGTGTGAAAGAATTAATGCATTAACAGCAACTTTTTATAGGACAAAGTGTAGGAATAAGGAGGTGTATGGGGGGAGATGGGAGAGGGATTTAAGTGAGGGTTATAGGAATTTCACATTACGGGATTTACGGGAGTTGAAAGGCAGGTAAGGGGGATGAAATGGGCTGGTTTCCTAGAATGGTTGGTAGCATGATGAGTTTGATGAATGTTATATGAGGTATGTCTGGGGTGCAATTTTAACATTATTTGTTCCGAGTGTGTCAAGTACAATACAGTTATATTTGGAATTATCGACTTATAACTATGTATGTGTATGTGTGTATGTATATACATGTATATGTGTACTCACCTAGTTGTACTCACCTAGTTGAGGTTGCGGGGGTCGAGTCCGAGCTCCTGGCCCCGCCTCTTCACTGATCGCTACTAGGTCACTCTCCCTGAGCCGTGAGCTTTATCATACCTCTGCTTAAAGCTATGTATGGATTCTGCCTCCACTACATCGCTTCCCAAACTATTCCACTTACTGACTACTCTGTGGCTGAAGAAATACTTCCTAACATCCCTGTGATTCATCTGTGTCTTCAGCTTCCAACTGTGTCCCCTTGTTACTGTGTCCAATCTCTGGAACATCCTGTCTTTGTCCACCTTGTCAATTCCTCTCAGTATTTTGTATGTCGTTATCATGTCCCCCCTATCTCTCCTGTCCTCCAGTGTCGTCAGGTTGATTTCCCTTAACCTCTCCTCGTAGGACATACCTCTTAGCTCTGGGACTAGTCTTGTTGCAAACCTTTGCACTTTCTCTAGTTTCTTCACGTGCTTGGCTAGGTGTGGGTTCCAAACTGGCGCCGCATACTCCAATATGGGCCTAACGTACACGGTGTACAGGGTCCTGAATGATTCCTTATTAAGATGTCGGAATGCTGTTCTGAGGTTTGCTAGGCGCCCATATGCTGCAGCAGTTATTTGGTTGATGTGCGCTTCAGGAGATGTGCCTGGTGTTATACTCACCCCAAGATCTTTTTCCTTGAGTGAGGTTTGTAGTCTCTGACCCCCTAGACTGTACTCCGTCTGCGGCCTTCTTTGCCCTTCCCCAATCTTCATGACTTTGCACTTAGTGGGATTGAACTCCAGGAGCCAATTGCTGGACCAGGTCTGCAGCCTGTCCAGATCCCTTTGTAGTTCTGCCTGGTCTTCGATCGAGTGAATTCTTCTCATCAACTTCACGTCATCTGCAAACAGGGACACCTCAGAGTCTATTCCTTCCGTCATGTCATTCACAAATACCAGAAACAGCACTGGTCCTAGGACTGACCCCTGCGGGACCCCGCTGGTCACAGGTGCCCACTCTGACACCTCGCCACGTACCATGACTCGCTGCTGTCTTCCTGACAAGTATTCCTTGATCCATTGTAGTGCCTTCCCTGTTATCCCTGCTTGGACCTCCAGTTTTTGCACCAATCTCTTGTGTGGAACTGTGTCAAACGCCTTCTTGCAGTCCAAGAAAATGCAATCCACCCACCCCTCTCTCTCTTGTCTTACTGCTGTCACCATGTCATAGAACTCCAGTAGGTTTGTGACACAGGATTTCCCGTCCCTGAAACCATGTTGGCTGCTGTTGATGAGATCGTTCCTTTCTAGGTGTTCCACCACTCTTCTCCTGATAATCTTCTCCATGATTTTGCATACTATACATGTCAGTGACACTGGTCTGTAGTTTAATGCTTCATGTCTGTCTCCTTTTTTAAAGATTGGGACTACATTTGCTGTCTTCCATGCCTCAGGCAATCTCCCTGTTTCGATAGATGTATTGAATATTGTTGTTAGGGGTACACATAGCGCCTCTGCTCCCTCTCTCAATACCCATGGGGAGATGTTATCTGGCCCCATTGCCTTTGAGGTATCTAGCTCACTCAGAAGCCTCTTCGCTTCTTCCTCGGTTGTGTGCACTGTGTCCAGCATTTGGTGGTGTGCCCCACCTCTCCGTCTTTCTGGAGTCCCTTCTGTCTCCTCTGTGAACACTTCTTTGAATCTCTTGTTGAGTTCTTCACATACTTCACGGTCATTTCTTGTTGTCTCTCCTCCTTCCTTCCTTAGCCTGATTACCTGGTCCTTGACTGTTGTTTTCCTCCTGATGTGGCTGTACAACAGTTTCGGGTCAGATTTGGCTTTCGCTGCTATGTCATTTTCATATTGTCTTTGGGCCTCCCTTCTTATCTGTGTATATTCGTTTCTGGCTCTACGACTGTTCCCCTTATTCTCCTGGGTCCTTTGCCTTCTATATTTCTTCTGTGTGTGTATGTATATATGTGTAGTAGTATGTGTGTATATGTATGTGTATATGTATATGTGTATGTATGTATATGTATGTGTATGTATGTATGTATGTATATATATATATATATATATATATATATATATATATATATATATATATATATATATATATATATATACATATATATATATATATATATATATATGTATATGTATATATATATATATATGTATGTATATGTGTATGTATGTTTACTTGTATATACCATTAATGGTTTTTCTCATGAACATTTTCATTATTCAATACATATTTTCTATGCGTATTTATGATTTTGATACAATGTGTAAATGCGAAAATGGCTTTTTATGTTTCAGTTTAATTTACAATGTATTTTTGTAAGCACAATTGATGTGGTGCCAATAGAAGCATAGTGTGTTTTTATATATTTGAGTATTGTTTTTCTTTTTAATTTGTCTAAATGGTGGCAATACTATGTATGTAGTTTAAGATAATTACGAACCCTTGAAGTTGTAAGAATGGATGAAGTTATTCGTGGTTGAGTTGACATAATATTATAAGTGACGTTGGAAGTAATTGTGTTCAATTAGACAATATACTTTATATAATTTATATGTATGTACATGAATGGTAAATTGAAGTCTGAATTTAAAGGTGAAGAGTGGGTTTTCCTTTTTTATGGTTCTTTTTTTCTTTATGGTAATACAAGGTTGAATCATGTATACCAACAAATATGGTTAGGGGTATGTGGTAAAATTTTCGTGTTGATTAGACATTTATAATACAGATGGAATACTAGGCTTAGGTTAGGGTAAATTTATGATAATTGTGGAATGTTCTTTGATTCAAACTGCTCTTTATTATGCAAATTGGGTAGAATGTTTCTACGTATGGCATTATTGAAAATGTTGAGCTAAATCTAATGTGTAATGTACATGTGCACACCTGGGCGAGCAGCTGCGCGGACCGTGCAGTTCTCATGGACCTGTATGGTCGGTGTAGGTTTCGCTTAGATGTGTTCTTGACATCATTGGTTAATTATCCTATATTTCTTTCCGTGCTCTGAGCAGAAGGAATTTAGTCTGTAACGAAATAATGAAAGTATACTTGTATTTTATTATTCTAGTGTAAATTAAGAGCAATGATGATTAATTTGAAGAAGAGTTAATATAGGTTTGCATGTTTTTACGAAAGTTAACTTATCCACATGTAGCTAGTATAGGACAGTTTTAAGCTTCGGTATCTGATTTTATATGTAGGTTATAGTGGTCATATTTGTTATATTATGTTATTCGTTACTGTTTCAATATCTAATGCAACGTTTTTTCAGTTATTGTTCATATATTGTCATCTTTATGGTTTTTCCTTTTGTCTATTGTCTATTTGTTGGTTTTAAATAAAATAAATAAAAAAAAAACCTGGGATCCATATTTCGTTGTCATAATGATCCTTTATGTGGGTCTCTGTGAGTGCTGCAAACAGTGCATTTGATTCCGTGAGCAGTCCCTTGATATAAGGAATTTTATTGTTTTTTGACGGCTTTAGACCCTGTATGTTTGCAAAGACAAATGTCGTTGTGTTGGTGGAATTTAGGGGGGTTTTATTTGCTGGCTCTGATATCTGTTCTTCAGGAGTAGAGGCCAACGTCCGTGCCTCTGCTCCAGAAGTGTTTTCAGTTGGTGTAGGATTATTGTCATTTCTTGCCAGTCTTTATTCCCTCCTGGCCCTAAAAAACTTCTGTCCCTGGAGAGGTTGTGGCTCCTCTCTTTTGTTTTCCAATATCTAGCTGGTCTGTGTCTTCTAAGTCCCCTTTAGATGATGTGCCTGGCAGTATGCATTGTAGCATTTTCTTTCATGCATTGATGACACATTTCTGGGTGAAATAAGTTACAGGAGGAGAAGTTGCACTCTCCTGTTGTCATGTGGGTGCGGCATTTTTTGGGATAGTCAAAGGTGCATGTCCCACCTGTTCTACCAGATATACCATGCCTACAGATACCCGAGGCACAGTATTTACATAGATTGCAATTCTGTTTGCTAGGATTTATTGTAGCTGCGTTCGCTGCTGGTAAATTTATTTTTCCTGTTTCCTCCCTATCTTTCACCCCTGTATGGGCATCAGTGCTTCCACCAGGTTTTGCTGGTAGTGTGTCGACACTGTTCCCTGAGGCATCATCCCATGATCCATCTCCAGCAGTATCTCTGTTTTGAACCTCTGTGGACTGAATAACATTGTCTTCACTCTCCTGTAGGACAACACTAGTACCCTCACGAGCACTGTCTTCTAAGACATCACTAGAACCCTCTGGAGCACTTTCCTCCAGGACAACACTAGCACCTTCAGCACTGTCCTCCAGGACAGCACTAGCACCCTCAGGAGCACTGTCCAAGACGGCCCCGTCCCTGCCACCCATCTTATTTTCCCAGCTGTCATACCATGCTGACATGTCTTTCAAGAAGGATTTTTATTGGTGTTCTTGTCTTTCAATATAGATGTCATTTCCTCATACAGGTGTTCTCGTTTGGACAGACCCAAAAACATCTCTCTGAGTTTATGTCAAGGGTGGTCACTGGTTTAAAATCCCTGCATATACCATGGGACCATTGACCACAAAGATTGCAAGCAATCCAGGCCTGTTTTTGCCCCTTACTCTTTCTGCAGACTACACAGATCTTCATGGTAGTGGTCATCTTGCAAAACTTGACAACTCTCCTAGCTAGCTAGCCTATAATTCCTCGAAGTATTTATTTTTTTGTAGCAGTTCTCCCGATATGGCTTTATTTCCAACGAAACCGTTTGAATCCGGCGAATCTGGACGAATCCAGTTAGTGGGTCACTGTATATTTTTTTTACTAAACAGTAGATCTGTCTATCTGTATTGTATCTATTTGTTGTAGTTACTGTTGGGGTGTTTGACGAGGGTGTAAAGCCCCGTCAGTTAATGAAACCAGTCAGAGGATACCTTGTTAACAACGAATCCGTTTGAATCCAGTCATTGGATAAATCCGGGCAAATCCGGATTAGGCTCACTGGGTGATTTTTGGACTAGCTCATGAAAGGAACTACTGGAAAAATGTGTTCAGTTTGATGCAGAAAGTATAACTTGCGTTTTTGGGAGCCGGTGGCTTCTGTAGATGAAGATTACTGGAGGAATAATGATTTTCGTTGTGTATATTGCGATCACTGCTAACTCCAGGTTACCACAAACTGTATACGTCACTCCATCACAATAAGTACTAACAACTATACACTGTTTATCATATGTCTACAAAACTGCACACTTTTTGTATTTCCTCGAGATTTTGCACCTCTTCGTATTTCAACAGGAATGTTCTACTGGTATCACTAATTATAGGTCAGGTACACTAGCAGACCTGAGTGGGAGGTTCTGACGACTGCTGGCAACGTTTACAACATGAACCTGCCTCTTTCGGCCTAACACTTCAGATTTAAATTTCACTTTATCATTTATTATCCATATACTAGGGTACCACTGTGGTACACACTACAACACTATGTATAACATACTATGTGGCATGCAAAGAGTACGTAACCTTTATTCGGTGCATGTACACACCCTCATTTACAGGCTATCTCCCCCAACCAGCGAACCAGGTTGCTGAGAGTTGATGATGGGGCCCCGTCGTTCAACTAGTGACCAGGTTCCAGCCAATAAGAAGATGGTTTTGGCAATCGCAGAGGTTATGTGGGTACCACTCTCCTGTCTGCCCTTGTCATTTCCATTCTAGAGCTGGTTGAAGCACGGTGGCTTCTATTACTGCCTTGCTTACCGTGGAGTGCACTATACTTATCACTGTACATAGTGTACATATTGCTGTTCTAAATCGGTGAAGGATAATATAAGTCTAAACTTTTTCTGCTGTGTTTATTTTGCTCCCTTTACACCCAAGATAACAGGCCATTTGGAATCCTGGGTTGTAATATGGGGGCCTGTCTGGGAGCTGGAGCTGGACTTAGAGAAATGGTTGAGCTTAGGGTGAAGTTCGTAGCAGGAACATTGTGCAGCTTGCTGTCTGGCATTGCATTAGCTTTGCCTACGCTTTACAAATTTTGCGTGTCAGTTGCTTTGTTATGGTCAGCCTTGCTATTGTGTGATCGTTCAACAGCTCGCTACTAGTTTGTTCGGTGTGCTCGCTTTGCTACGGTCAATCTTCTAGAACAGTGTAGCTGTCTGGCATTGCTTTACAAATTTTGCGTGTCAGTTGTTACTAGCCTGTTCGGTGTGGAGAATTTTGCAGTCAGCTTTGCTTGTATGGGTATTCTGCAATCGTACTGTGCATAGCTAAGCGTGTTCTGCAAATTAACGTGTTACGATGGGGTATTCTGCAATCGTACTGTGCATAGCGAATAACTTATGCCACCTAGACGAGTCAGACGTCTGGTGTCGGCATATACTTTGCATAACCTACCTAAATTTTTCCTACAGCGTTGTTGGAAAATTGCTCGTTCCATTGGCATTAAATACAAACACACTCTCACAGCTGTGCAACTGCGTTCACTGATTGCTGACAAACTTCGAGAAGAAGAGATGGCACATCAGACTCCTCCCTCTACGGGAGCTAGGGCAAAAACTACTATGTTCTCGCAGGAGGAAGATGATATATCAACGGAGCAAAATAGTCAGTATAGTGCAGCTGGGTTGTCTCAAGGTGAATCAGCGTCGTTGGCACTTGAGCTGGCAAAAATCTATTTTGAGCAAACTAGGGAACAGAGAGCATTCGCAAGGGAAGAATTTGATAGGGAAAGAGAAAGGAGGCAGTTTTCGCATTCTGTAAATGATTTTAGTTTACAAAAAGCAGTACAGCTTGTTCCCCGCTTCAATGAGGCCGAACCAGAACAATTTTTCGAAAGCTTCGAAAATCAGGCTCGAGCCTTGAGGTGGCCGGAACAGCATTGGGCATCGTTGGTTCATACAGCATTGTTTGGTAAGGCACAGGAATTTACGTCAGTATTAAATGACGCTGAATTTTCTGATTATCAAGTAGTGAAGACCACAGTGTTGGGAGCATATACATGTATCCCAGCCAAATACCGTAAGCTTTTTAAACTAAGCAGGCGGCAGCTTGGTCAATCCTTGGTGGATTTTGTACGACAGGAAACCAAAGCTTTTACCAGCTGGTATAAAGCAAGTGATGTCTCTACCTTAGAAGATTTGGTACAGCTTATTCTGATTGATAACCTGCTGGAGTCTGTGGGACCAGAGGTTCGAGTCTTTCTGCAGGATCGTGCATTGGAGGCAGCCAAGTTGGCTGATACCTTCGAAACTAACCGCTCCTTGTCCGAGCGGTCCCGTCTCTCTTTTTAACAGCCTGGCATGAGCAGAGATCGTCAACCTTGGAGAATGAAGTGCCAGCCGGAGGGAGAACGTCTACGTCAGCCAACTAAGTCACCTGGTGAGCCACGCTTCTCAACTTATGGTCTACCTGCTGAGAGACAAACTACTCAACATGGTGCATCTCGACAACAGTATCCAGAGAGACACCAGCCAGAGCGACACCAGTTGCAACGTTCGCAGGGAGTAAAGGGCAAGCCTGTCGTCTGCTTCCTCTGTAACAAAGTAGGTCATATCCGTCCCAACTGCCCCCACAAACCCCAACCCATTGGGAAAATCTCTAATATCCATAGTAACATGTCCCCGAGAGAAGTAGAAAAAGGTATGGCCCCTTATTATTGCAAGAGTCTTATTTCCCTTCAGGAAAACTCAGAAACAACTGAAGTAAAGACCTTTAGAAATACTGGAGCATATTGCTCACTTATAAGAGAAGGAATATTACCCCTTTCAGAGAACACTTCCTTGAATTCCTCTGTTTTATTGGAAGCATTTGGAGGAGCTATATATTCTGTCCCTTTGCATAAAATTTATGTACAGTGCAAATATTACATTGGGTACTTGACTGTAGGTGTCTCAAAAGGATTCCCCATGAAAGATGCCATGTTATTACTGGGTAATAACATTACTACTGTTAGTGCGTGTCCTGAACCTATAATGATAAATTCTTCTCCAGTGTTGGCCATAACTCGGGCAACATCCCAAGGGTTGTCTGGAGAGAATGTTGACCTATCCTTGGACGACTCCGATCTCGGAATAGCCACGTTGTTTTATGAGGCACACCGGCCGGAGCCTCGTAAATCAAGTGAACAGACCCCGATCAAGCCTTCCTATTCCCAGGTTGCAGGATTGCCAGATGTCTCTGTTTCCATGCCCGAGGGACTGTCCTTCCGGGAGGAACAACGAAAGGACCCTTCTTTAAAATTCGCTTCTCAGGCAGCCATGGGTAAATCCTCTTTGGGTCATCCGGTCAAGTATGAAGTTAAAAACGATTATTTGATCTGCACTGAGACTGGTAAGGAGATAGAGGGCCGGCAATTGTATGACAGGTTAGCGGTTCCAACTAAGTTTAGACCTCAAATATTAAATATAGCTCATAATACTTCATTAGGAGGTCACTTAGGAATTACTAAAACCTTATATAGAATCACGAAAGAATTTTATTGGCCAAAATTAAAGAAAGATGTGAAGAATCATATTAGGTGTTGCCGAGAATGTCAGCAAGTAGGGAAACCTGGACATTCCATTAAACCTACACCTCTCCAACCTATACCTGCTGATGGAGAACCTTTTGCAGATTTAATTATAGATTGTGTAGGTCCACTACCTAGGTCAAAGTCTGGAAATCAATATTTATTTACGATTATGGATAAAGTAACCAGGTATCCTGAAGCAATTCCCATGCGCAGTATTAATACTAAAGCTATTCTCAAAGCTTTAACAAAATTCATTTCTTGTTTTGGCATTCCTAAAACTATTCAAAGTGATCAAGGTACTAACTTTACTGCCAAAGCATTTAGGGAAGTATTAACTAGGTTAGGGATAATCCACAACTTATCCACTGCCTATCATCCTCGGTCCCAAGGCGCCTTGGGAAGATTCCATCAGACATTAAAAACCATGATGAGAACTTTTTGCATGCACTTTCCTAAAGACTGGGATGAATCACTACCTTTGTTGCTGTTCTCAGTACGAGAGACGGTGCAAGAGTCTACAGGGTATAGTCCGTTTGAGCTGATCTTTGGGCACAATGTAAGAGGTCCTCTTCGGGTGCTCAAAGAAGGATGGATGGGAGAAGACGTTAGCTCGACACTCTACAACCCGTCTTCAAGGTTGCAGGTGGCACGTCAGTTAGCAAAGGCTAACCTAAAGACAGCTCAAAGTAAGATGAAACAGAGGTATGACAGAAGTGCAAAATTCCGCTCCTTCCATCCAGGAGACAAGGTGTTGGTGCAGGAACCTATACCTGGCCACACCTTGAAAGCTAGATTTACGGGACCTATGCAGATTGTAAGTAGATTATCTGATGTATATTATATGGTAGCTCCCATTGATAAGACCTCAAAAACTAAAATTTACCACATCAATCAATTAAAATCTTTTCATACACCAGATAAAGTCCCAGTAATGACTCTGTCCTCTACCTCTGAGGACGACTGATTCTTTGCACTCTATCTCTGAAATTAATGTTAAACTTTCTAATTCTGTCCTCCTCAAGGATCCTAATCCTTTAATGGAGGGACTATCTGAAACGCAAGCAACAAGTTTAACTGACCTTCTACAGTCACATCCTAATATTTTTTCGGATGTGCCGAAAAAATGTACGTTAGTTTATCATGATGTAGACGTGGGAAACTCTAACCCTATTAAACTCTCCCTCTACAGAGCTAATCCTGAAAAGCAGAGGCTACTTCAGCAGGAAGTAGAATTTTTGTTAAAGCATGGTTTAGTGGAGGAGTCATCTAGTCCATGGGCTTCACCGTGCATCCTTGTTAAGAAGGCTGATGGAGGGTTTCGTATGTGGTGTCTGATACTTGGGATCAACACCTACTTAGACTTAAGGCTCTTTTTGAGACCTTTAAGAGTTCCCATTTAACAGTTAATTTATCTAAATCTTTCTTTGGCCAGGCCACTATCATTTTTCTAGGCCATGAAGTAGATAGTGGTAAAGTTGCCCCTAAACTTGCTAAAGTTCTTGCTATTAAAGATTATCCAGTTCCTCATGATAGGAAATCTCTTCAACGTTTCCTAGGCATGTTACGATTTTACAGAAGATTCTGTAAAAAATTCTCAGATATTGTGGCCCCTCTTACCTCTGTTACCAGTCACAAAGTTCCCTTTAATTGGACCCCAGATTGTCAAACTTCTTTTGACAAAGCAAAAAGAATATTGTGTACTGCACCCATTCTCTTGTCTCCAGACTTCTCCAAACCTTTTTCATTACAGGTTGATGCTTGTGAGTCTGGGGTTGGGGCAGTACTATTACAAAACGAGAATGAGGAGTTGCAGCCTGTAGCATACTTTTCAGCCAAGTTCCAGCCACATCAGAGGGCTTACTTTACCATCGAAAAAGAAGCCCTCGCGCTGGTACTGGCTTTGGAGCATTTCGATGTTTATGTGGGCCAGACATCGCAGGTGGTCACAGTCTACAGTGATCACAATCCTCTAATATATCTCCAAGCCATGAAGAACCACAACACAAGGCTCATGCACTGGACGCTAAGGCTGCAGCCCTATAATATAAAAATTGTACATATTGCCGGCAAAGAAAATGTGTTGGCAGACTCTTTATCTAGAGTCTAATATTCTATTTACTTAGGTTAGGATGTTAGGTTACTTGTGGTAACCATTTCCACGCTCTTTTTTTTATCCGCTGGTGTGGGTTTTTTTTTTTAGTGAGGGGATGCGAGCTACCGTCTGCCTGTATCTTGGACCTATGCTAGCCCGACTGACTGCTGTCTCACTCTCAATTTAGGGTTTGGCTTTTTGTCACGAGAAAAGCTGAGCTCTATCTAAGAGTTGGATGGTGGAGAGGAAAGGCGGTCCCATTATTTTGTGCCATGGCGGCACGGTTACCACTGGGAGGTGGCAGCCTAATCCTGAACCTTCTCGGGGTGGGGGTGTGGCATGCAAAGAGTACATAACCTTTATTCGGCGCATGTACACACCCTCATTTACAGGCTATCTCCCCCAACCAGCGAACCAGGTTGCTGAGAGTTGATGATGAGGCCCCATCGTTCAACTAGTGTCCAGGTTCCAGCCAATAAGAAGATGGTTTTGGCAATCGCAGAGGTTATGTGGGTACCACTCTCCTGTCTGCCCTTGTCATTTCCATTCTAGAGCTGGTTGAAGCACGGTCTGCTATCTTGTGGCTTCTATTTCTGCCTTGCTTACCGTGGAGTGCACTATACTTATCACTGTACATAGTGTACATATTGCTGTTCTAAATTGGTGAAGGATGATATAAGTCTAAACTTTTTCTGCTGTGTTTATTTTGCTCCCTTTACACCCAGGATAACAGGCCATTTGGAATCCTGGGTTGTAATATACTATTATCAGGGAGACTGTCTTTCCTCTGACAAAAAAGTTGTAGTATTATTTTCACCAGCAGTCTAGGCCTGAAATTCCCCCCTAAGAGTATAGCGCTGATTTGTTATTGTACACTGATTCTCCTTTTTTGACTCAGTAGATATTATTTTCTACTTGATTAGTTCACTGGCACAGTTTAAAGTTCTAGCACGCAAGAGAGATCGTGAAAAACACGAAAGAACACGGCGACACGGCGTTATGGCGGCATGGCGGCACGGCGGCATGGCGACACGGCGACACGGCGACACGGCGACACGGCGACACGGCGACACGGCGACACGGCGACACGGCGACACGGCGTTATGGCGGCATGGCGGCACGGCGACACGGCGACCCGGCGACACGGCGACATGGCGACACGGTGACACGGCGACTCGGCGTTACGGCGACACGGCGGCACGTCAGCATGGCGGCACGGCGACATGGTTGAGGATGTACAGTCTCTTTCTGTACAGAGTGCTCGGACGATTCTCACTTTTGACTCCAGGACTGACTGAAGAGCATCAGTAGACACGTGGTTACCTCAGGGACAAACCTATAACAGAGGGATGTGTTCTTTTGATCTAGACACATTCCACACTGTGGAACATACTAAAAACAAGCACACCAGCAACTAAACATGAGGTATTGTGTTCACAACATTGTTTGCACGCAAAAAAATGTCTGTGCAAAATAAGATCACTTAGTCATTTAAAAACATGTAATATGGATAACAGTAATGGAACACTGACTGAGAGAAAATAACATGTGAGATACTTGGTCGAACACGTATCCTGTTGACTGCGAACACTGAACACTTAATCATTTATTCTCTCATTATGAAATTGCAAATCAACTTTGGCGGTGTGACGTAATGGTGTGACGTCGTGATGTAACGTTGTACGTGACGTCGTGGTATTACGTCAGGCGTGACATCGTGGGGTAACGTCTGATGTGACGTCATAGGGGCTCTGGTGGCCTGGTGGTTAAAGCTCTCGCTTCACACGGCGAGGGCCTGGGTTCGATTCCCAGCCAGAGTAGAAACATTGGACGTGTTTCTTTCCACCTGTTGTCTATGTTCCCCATCAGTAAAATGGGTACCTGGGTGTTAGTCGACTGGTGTGGGTCGCATCCTGGGACACTGACCTAATTTGCCCGAAATGTTCAACATAACAAGGGGTTTTCTATATAGTAGTATGTCAGTGATGTCAGCTAGGACTGTATACCTTGTACATGTACTTGTAGTAAATAAAGATATTATATTATATTATTATAGAAGCACAGACAGTACAGGGAAGGTGAGGAAGCAGAGGCAGTGCGGGTATGTGAGGGAGGCCAGTAACTCGCGCAGAAAGCATGTAAGCCTCACAGGCCTCACAGGCAGGCTACACGTGCACGGTTGTAACACAGGCCTCACAGGCAGGCTACACGTGCACGGTTGTAACACAGGCCTCACAGGCAGGCTACACGTGCACGGTTGTAACACAGGCCTCACAGGCAGGCTACACGTGCACGGTTGTAACACAGGCCTCACAGGCAGGCTACACGTGCACGGTTGTAACACAGGCCTCACAGGCAGGCTACACGTGCACGGTTGTAACACAGGACTCACAGGCAGGCTACACATGCCCGGCTGTAACACACGCCTCACAGGCAGGCTGTATGTGCACAGCTGTAACACAGGCCTCACAAACAGGCTGTATGTGCACAGCTGTAACACAGGCCTCACAGACAGGCTGTATGTGCACAGCTGTAACACACGCCTCACAGACAGGCTGTATGTGCACAGCTGTAACACAGCCTCACAGACAGGCTGTATGTGCACAGCTGTAACACAGCCTCACAGGCAGGCTGTATGTGCACAGCTGTAACACACGCCTCACAGACAGGCTGTATGTGCACAGCTGTAACACAGGCCTCACAGGCAGGCTGTATGTGCACAGCTGTAACACAGGCCTCACAGGCAGGCTGTATGTGCACAGCTGTAACACAGGCCTCACAGGCAGGCTGTATGTGCACAGCTGTAACACAGGCCTCACAGGCAGGCTGTATGTGCACAGCTGTAACACACGCCTCACAGACAGGCTGTATGTGCACAGCTGTAACACAGCCTCACAGACAGGCTGTATGTGCACAGCTGTAACACAGCCTCACAGACAGGCTGTATGTGCACAGCTGTAACACACGCCTCACAGACAGGCTGTATGTGCACAGCTGTAACACAGGCCTCACAGGCAGGCTGTATGTGCACAGCTGTAACACAGGCCTCACAGGCAGGCTGTATGTGCACAGCTGTAACACAGGCCTCACAGGCAGGCTGTATGTGCACAGCTGTAACACAGGCCTCACAGGCAGGCTGTATGTGCACAGCTGTAACACAGGCCTCACAGGCAGGCTACACATGCCCGGCTGTAACACACGCCTCACAGGCAGGCTGTATGTGCACAGCTGTAACACAGGCCTCACAAACAGGCTGTATGTGCACAGCTGTAACACAGGCCTCACAGACAGGCTGTATGTGCACAGCTGTAACACACGCCTCACAGACAGGCTGTATGTGCACAGCTGTAACACAGCCTCACAGACAGTCTGTATGTGCACAGCTGTAACACAGCCTCACAGACAGGCTGTATGTGCACAGCTGTAACACACGCCTCACAGACAGGCTGTATGTGCACAGCTGTAACACAGGCCTCACAGGCAGGCTGTATGTGCACAGCTGTAACACAGGCCTCACAGGCAGGCTGTATGTGCACAGCTGTAACACAGGCCTCACAGGCAGGCTGTATGTGCACAGCTGTAACACAGGCCTCACAGGCAGGCTGTATGTGCACAGCTGTAACACACGCCTCACAGACAGGCTGTATGTGCACAGCTGTAACACAGCCTCACAGACAGGCTGTATGTGCACAGCTGTAACACAGCCTCACAGACAGGCTGTATGTGCACAGCTGTAACACACGCCTCACAGGCAGGCTGTATGTGCACAGCTGTAACACACGCCTCACAGGCAGGCTGTATGTGCACAGCTGTAACACAGCCTCACAGACAGGCTGTATGTGCACAGCTGTAACACACGCCTCACAGACAGGCTGTATGTGCACAGCTGTAACACAGCCTCACAGACAGGCTGTATGTGCACAGCTGTAACACACGCCTCACAGGCAGGCTGTATGTGCACAGCTGTAACACAGCCTCACAGGCAGGCTGTATGTGCACAGCTGTAACACAGCCTCACAGACAGGCTGTATGTGCACAGCTGTAACACACGCCTCACAGACAGGCTGTATGTGCACAGCTGTAACACAGGCCTCACAGACAGGCTGTATGTGCACAGCTGTAGCACATGCCTCACAGGCAGGCTGTATGTGCACAGCTGTAACACAGCCTCACAGGCAGGCTGTATGTGCACAGCTGTAACACAGCCTCACAGGCAGGCTGTATGTGCACAGCTGTAACACACGCCTCACAGGCAGGCTGTATGTGCACAGCTGTAACACACGCCTCACAGGCAGGCTGTATGTGCACAGCTGTAACACGCCTCACAGACAGGCTGTATGTGCACAGCTGTAACACAGGCCTCATAGACAGGCTGTATGTGCACAGCTGTAACACAGCCTCACAGGCAGGCTGTATGTGCACAGCTGTAACACAGGCCTCACAAACAGGCTGTATGTGCACAGCTGTAACACACGCCTCACAGGCAGGCTGTATGTGCACAGCTGTAACACAGGCCTCACAGGCAGGCTGTATGTGCACAGCTGTAACACAGCCTCACAGGCAGGCTGTATGTGCACAGCTGTAACACAGGCCTCACAGGCAGGCTGTATGTGCACAGCTGTAACACAGCCTCACAGGCAGGCTGTATGTGCACAGCTGTAACACAGGCCTCACAGGCAGGCTGTATGTGCACAGCTGTAACACAGCCTCACAGGCAGGCTGTATGTGCACAGCTGTAACACAGCCTCACAGGCAGGCTGTATGTGCACAGCTGTAACACAGGCCTCACAGGCAGGCTGTATGTGCACAGCTGTAACACAGGCCTCACAGGCAGGCTGTATGTGCACAGCTGTAACACAGGCCTCACAGGCAGGCTGTATGTGCACAGCTGTAACACAGGCCTCACAGGCAGGCTGTATGTGCACAGCTGTAACACAGGCCTCACAGGCAGGCTGTATGTGCACAGCTGTAACACAGGCCTCACAGGCAGGCTGTATGTGCACAGCTGTAACACAGGCCTCACAGGCAGGCTGTATGTGCACAGCTGTAACACAGGCCTCACAGGCAGGCTGTATGTGCACAGCTGTAACACAGGCCTCACAGACAGGCATCTTCTTCTTATGACCAGAGCTTTGGTAAGATGGGTAAGGAAGAAGGATGGGTAAGGAAGAAGGATGGGTAAGGAAGAAGGATGGGTAAGGAAGAAGGATGGGTAAGGATAGAAATCTTGGAAAAGGGTGGGAGGGGGGTGAGAGGTAGGATATAAAAGGTAAGTGACACAACCACTTTGGTGTAATTTAAAAAGTGTATGTGAAATAATATAATGTTCTTGGAGGGGTATAATACTAACCCATCAGTCACATAGATGTAACAGATATATAAGTACATGACTCTGAATTGGTAGTAAATATACAAGTTGCAATTGCTTTTTTTTTTGCGATTGCACAACGGATATTTAAACGACAATGAAGGCAATAATTTTCTGGCCAGTTTATAAAGAATTACTTGACACAATAGCTTCTTACAAGGTGGTGTCCTGCCATAGTAAATATAGCATAATATTAACAGTAGAATGTTATACAAGATGTCTCCCTAATTGGGGCGATGATTTTCTTAGTAAACATAGAAGTGTTCTGGTGTTACCCAATCATCTTCATCTGCAGGGAGGTTGTTCAATATCATTGGTCGATGGTAATCGTCTTTATGGATAAAACGACAGACCTTCTGTGGGAGAGTCATTCTTTGAGTCCTGTGAGTAGGAGTATTGATGATATAATCCGTGGTATTTTCAACTTGGAGAGGATGTTCTCTATCTGGCATGTAGAGTTCTTGCATTGCATAGAGTTGTTTCTTCTTCAGGGTGTCAAGACGTACATTTAAGGCAGTTATATCTTGTTGTACATGTAAATCTGCCATTTTAACTGTCTCTCCTCCTGGTACCCGTAATGAAGCAGAGAGCTCTATTCTGGACCCGTTGCAACCGTAGCATATTGGTCTTTGTTGTTAACGACATTGGGACACAAGGGTATTCGAGTATAGGTCTTATTATCATTTTATACAAATGTTTTTTGACATGTGGAGGGGCTTGATAAAATCTAAAGAGACTGTTAAGACCGGCTTTGGCTATGTTGATCTTTTTATTTACATGAGATGTTGAGTGGAGCAGCCTGTCTATTTCATATCCCATGATCTTGTTAGGGTTTCTAATGGCTACAGGTGTACCTCTGATGGAGATACCCCCTTTATCTTCGATGGCTGATGCAAAATATCCTATCGTGCTAACAAGGACTTTGTCAGAGTTAGTCGTAATTCTCCATTTCTTTTCCCAATTAGATGTTCGACGAAGTTCAATATTTATTTTTTCTATGACTCTCTCATACATGTATTTTCCTGTTACCGGAGTTGATGAGACGACATGGATAACATCATCTGCAAATTGCGTGATAATTGTATCATTAAACTCTGGTTGAGGAAGGACATTCACGTAAATGTTGAATAGAACTGGACTAAGACAAGAACCTTGTGGGACACCAGCTGTTGGTATAAAAGGCTCTGTCGACCTGCCGTGAAAGGTGGGAATGATTTTTCATTGAGTTAAGAAGTTATATATTAATCTGAGAAATGTCCAGTTATGGTCTGGTAGGTCAATAAGTTTGTATATAAGACGATCATTCCATAAGCTATCAAAAGCTTTATGAACATCTCTGGTGGCAATTAGGGCAAGATTGTCCTGATGTTTTAGACTTTCTACAGTATCGAAAATAATATTTATTGTGTTCTAAAGCCAAATTGTTTTTCAGTAAAAAGGTGAATAAATTCCATATAATAGTTCAGTCTGTTGGAAATGATCTTCTCAAGAACTTTTCCAGTGACTTCAAGTAAAGATATAGGTCTACAGTTCCCTGGTTGATGGATGTTTTTATTGGGCTTACCAAGAAAGATCATCCTAGCAGTCTTAAAAACAACTGGAAAATGTCCTGAGGCCAAGATGGCATTAAAGATATTAACCAAAGACTGTTTACAATTTCTGGGTAGGAACTTTATTTGTTTTATTGTTATTCCAGAGAGACCAGGGGCTCTATTTCGCATTCTTCCAATAACCTGACTCATCTCGAGTAATGTAATAGGTCTAGTAAGCGGGTGGGCGTCTTCAAGAGTTGATGTATCGATGGAAGGCAGTGGTTGTAGATCATCCAAGTTCTCATCTCTCCATTCATTTACCAACTGATAGTGATTATTGTTAAATCGACGACTGTTATTGTGGGAGAGAATTTTCTCCCATACATCACCCATCAAATTAGCCTGGTCCTGTGGATCATCAAGTTTAATCTCGACATCTTCATCATCCTCGTCAGTGAAGGTATGAATTAGGTAGTTAGGATTCTTGTGCTTTGCCCCTAAAAGTTGTCGGATCTTACTCCAAAATTTTTCTGGCTCACGTTTATACAGATTAGCTTGGAGAACTAGCAATTTCCATAAGTTACGTTTGCGATGACTAATCATGTTAATTAATTCTTGCCTTAATCTGTGCAATGTAGCTACTGGTGGTTGTCGCGTTTGAAGATGCCTTCGACATTCTGTTTGATAATTTCTCAAAGCGTCTTTAATTTCCCTCGTAGGTTTATATTGTTGGTAGATCTTTGTGGAAGCTAATTGGCAAGTTGCATTAGTAGCATCAATTATTCGATTGTGAAGGGACCTGATCGCGCCGTCAATTGCAGTGGAAAGTAGATTTTCCAGCGACGCAATTTCATCGTCACCCAGAAATGCCCTGAAGGGGTCAAATCCTAGAGTGTTGAGATCGGGTTTAGGAGGTACAGGTATTCTAAATGGAGAAGTTTGTAGGTGTATTAAAACCGGGATATGGTCAGAACCTACGTTTCCACCAGGAGATATACGACAATGAAAGAGGTCACAGTCTCTATTTGTCAGGACTATATCTGGTGTCCCTGGATGAGGACCAATATACGATTTAAAGAATAGGCCTTGAAATGACAAGTTTCTGGCTGTCATGATATTAAATAGTTGTTTTCCTTTCAAGTCACCCAGTGGATTACCAGCTCCACAGTTAAAGAGGGCAGGGTGATGAGCATTAAAATCTCCCGCTAGAATTGTTGGAATATTTCTGCTTAATATCCTATGTAGAGGAATTGACTATATATTGTTGTCTCGGGGGAAAATATCCAATTCCTATCACTAGTTGGCCATGAGACGTCATCATTTCTATTGCAAGAATGCTATCTTCATCAACATGAATATTTTTAAATGCATAACCTAATTTAACTAAGATGGCTACACCACTATAGGGTCCTCTCGATTTCTCCACAGTAGAGTAACCACGTAATTTAATATGTTGATCAACTCTCGCAGCTGTCTCATTCAAGAGTATAACATCAGGATTGTAATTATGTAGTTCAACTTCAAGGAGGTAACGGTTATTAAAGAAATGTTGAACATTAAGTTGGAAAATTGTAATCCCCATTATTTCTTGCACTTCGCTCGTGTAATGCGGACTGAACGTCTGCAAGTAATGTCATGTTTGGTATACACACTATCCCTGCTGGACTCGTCAAGGGGAGGAGGGAGGTTCTGAGTAGTTGCTTGTGTATTAAAAGTGTCATCATCTTCACTAGAATTGGTAATATTAACAGAATCATTAGAGTCATTAGAGCCATCTTCAGAAAACTGAGGTGTGATAGTCCCAGTTTCAGGAAGCAGAGGCTCGTGAGAGTTAATGGGAGACTGTGGAAGCTCCAAGGGAAAATTTGGTAGGCCAGGTAAATTATCCTTGGAAAGTTCCTGTTCAACAGGATCAGCTGCAATAGCGGAAGAGTAAGCACCAATCTCTGGGGCATCGTTGGGGTCAGGTATTGACTCATTGGGTTGAGGGGAGTTGACAACCTGGGTATGCGAGTTGGGTGATCCCTGGACAAGGGATGAATTAGGCTTATTTGTAGAAGTAGAATAGGGTACATACTTCTTGTTATGAGAAGGCTGGGTCATAATAACCTTAACATTATCTGGGATAGTAATGGGAATGATCCCATTAGCCATTAACAAATTATTTAAAATCTTAGAGCAGAGTTGAATGTCACCACCTGCAGGCTACACGTGCCCGGCTCTAACACAGGCCTCACAGGCAGGCTATACGTGCACGGCTGTAACACAGGCCTCACAGGCAGGCTACACGTACACAGCTGTAACACAGGCCTCACAGGCAGGCTACACGTGCTCGGCTGTAACACAGGCCTTACAGGCAGGCTATACGTGCACGGCTGTAACACAGGCCTCACAGGCAGGCTACACGTGCCCGGCTGTAACACAGGCCTCACAGACAGGCTGTATGTGCACAGCTGTAACACAGGTCTCACAGGCAGGCTACACGTGCCCGACTGTAACACAGGCCTCACAGGCAGGCTATACGTGCACGGCTGTAACACAGGCCTCACAGGCAGGCTACACGTGCCCGGCTGTAACACAGGCCTCACAGACAGGCTGTATGTGCACAGCTGTAACACAGGCCTCACAGGCAGGCTATACGTGCACGGCTGTAACACAGGCCTCACAGGCAGGCTACACGTGCCCGGCTGTAACAGGCCTCACAGGCAGGCTACACGTGCCCGTCTGTAACACAAGCCTCACAGGCAGGCTACACGTGCCCGGCTGTAACACAGGCCTCACAGGCAGGCTACACGTGCCCGTCTGTAACACAAGCCTCACAGGCAGGCTATACGTGCACGGCTGTAACACAAGCCTCACAGGCAGGCTATACGTGCACGGCTGTAACACAAGCCTCACAGGCAGGCTATACGTGCACGGCTGTAACACAAGCCTCACAGGCAGGCTATACGTGCACGGCTGTAACACAAGCCTCACAGGCAGGCTATACGTGCACGGCTGTAACACAGGCCTCACAGGCAGGCTACACGTGCCCGTCTGTAACACAAGCCTCACAGGCAGGCTACACGTGCCCGGCTGTAACACAGGCCTCACAGGCAGGCTACACGTGCCCGTCTGTAACACAAGCCTCACAGGCAGGCTACACGTGCCCGTCTGTAACACAGGCCTCACAGACAGGCTGTATGTGCACAGCTGTAACACAGGCCTTACAGGCAGGCTATACGTGCACGGCTGTAACACAAGCCTCACAGGCAGGCTATACGTGCACGGCTGTAACACAAGCCTCACAGGCAGGCTATACGTGCACGGCTGTAACACAGGAAAACACACTAAAACTCATCCCAGTTTACAATAGCTTGAGAAGAATTGTACGAGGCTATATGAAACTTCAGGTGGTTTTACCATGTGTCTTGGGCATCAGGCGTAGACATCCACATGGCTTGGTGATGCACGTGGCTTCGAGTGGCTAGGACATTAATACACAGCTCTGGCCAGAAATTAATGGAGACTGCATAAAAGAGTGAGCGATACCACTAAACTTAACTCTGTTGCGCTGAAATTGAAAGTTATGTGTTGTAGATTATTTTTTTAACACATAGGCCGTTTCTCACCAAGGAAAGGTGGCCCGAAATAGAAAAACTTTCACCATTATTCACTCCATCACAGTCTTGCCAGAGGCGCTCTTACACTACAGTTATAAAACTGCAAAATTTACACCCCTCCTTCAGAGTGCAGGCCCTGTACTTCCCATCTCCAGGACTCAAGTCCGCCCTGCTGGTTTTCTTGAACCTCTTCATAAATATTACCTTGCTCACACTCCAACAGCACATAAAGTCCTAAAAACCATTTGTCTCCATTCGTTCCTATCTAACAAGCTCATGCATGCTTGCTGGTGTTCCAAACCCCATGCACACAAAACATACTTTACCCTCTCCCTCTGACCTTTCCTAGACCGACCTCTACCCCGCCTTCCCTCCACTACAGATTTATACACTCTCGAAGTCATTCTCTACATGTCCGAACCACCTGAACAACCCCTTCTTAGCCCTCTGGATAATAGGAGATTATTATGATTATAATAATATGAGCAGTAGAGTTGAATCACCAGAGGTGATTCAACGACAGAGACTTATCCTCTGCTCAAAAGATAGGTATTACATTAGCCATCTTACACATTCCCAATACGGCACCTGTCTGATGATATATATTTAAAAGGTTAGTTAATGGTTCACTATGTACCATTTTTCAACCTATCTGATTACCATATTCTTAGTGAAAGTGATATTACGTAATTTATTTTCTTTAGTCCAACTATAATAGTTAATTACTGGGATCATTTGTGTCTTCTTGTGTGAAGACCGATAAGAAATATATATTAAAAACGGATACTTGAGTAGCACTGCGCCCTCACATTCATACGAGAGCAGCAGAGAGCTGCTGCTCTCGTATGAATGTGAGCGCACAGTGCTACCCACGTAAGAATGAGAGCGCACAGTACTACCCACGTATGAATGAGAGCGCACAGTACTACCCACTTATGAATGAGAGAGCACAGTGCTGCCCACGTACTGAGCATCGCAGCTCGAGCAGTTTAACATAAACAACACTGGATCTGAGAGCAACTGGTAAAGGTGCAGAGTTACTGAGGTATCATCCCAAATAATATTATCTATAAACACTGTTTTAAAACTTATTTGGGAAACGAGTTAGACAAAAATTTACTAAGTTCCTTCCTAATAAAAAAATCGGAGGGAGCCCCAAACATGGCAAATGGACGCATTTACTATCCTCTGGTAAGATGGGGACGTGTACTGGTGATTCGAAGTATTGATAAAGTCTGAGTGTTGCTTGGTCGCATGTGAAGCTTGGAGTGTCATGCCTGAAGAAATACTCGCGTAAGTAGTTCAGCATAAGTTATTGCAATTTAAAACAGAGCAAAGTTGGTAAGTAGAACTTTGTCCTCCCACTCACTAGACCTGACTGTTCTCTCCCTCGCTATACCTGACTCTGTCCTCTCCCTCACTACACCTGCCTCTGTCCTCTTCCTCACTACACCTGCCTCTGTCCTCTCCCTCACTACACCTGCCTCTGTCCTCTCCCTCGCTATACCTGCCTCTGTCCTCTCCCTCACTACACCTGCCTCTGTCCTCTCCCTCACTACACCTGACTCTGTCCTGCCCCCTCACTACACTTGGCTCTGTCTTCCCCCCACTACACCTGGCTCTGCCCCACTCTCACTACACCTGGCTCTTCCCCACTCTCACTACACCTGACTCTGCCATCTCCCTCACTACACCTTCCTCTGTCCTCCCCCTCACTACACCTGCCTCTGTCCTCTCCTTCACTACACCTGCCTTTGTCCTCTCCCTCACTACACCTGACTCTGCCCCACTCTCATCGAGTTTAAATAAATGATTTAGAACACCAACAAGTTGATAAATGAGATACATGGAAACGTTTCACCAGTCAGTGACCGGTGGAAGATGAGGAGGAGTTTGAGGTAATCAGTCCCTCAGCCTTGAGTCGATGTGTTCAGTCCATCAATCTTGATGAAAGTGCAGTGTGTTCGCGGAGACAGGACTTATATACTGGAGACAGATGAGGTGGAGCAGTGGTAGGTGCCATTACCAGTGGAAAAAACACACTAGTGGAAGTAGGTCGAGTCTATAGGTTAGGCAAGTTTTGAATAATTCCCTGCAACAGGATCCCAAAATGTTGTTGGTGTCTGACAGAGCGTGTATAAATGGTTTTAGAAAACCTAGTTGATAAATGAGACACTTGTGTCACTGACTGGAGAAACGTTTCCAGGAAATAAGATACCCAGATGTTGCACAAGTGTCTCATTTATCAAGACTACGGTGCTCATCACCTGTTCCTAGGCAGAGGGACTGATTACCTCGTCTTTTACTGTCTTCTATATATATTTCTTTAGTCTTCAGTTTATATTTATACACTGTATTGATAAATTCACTGGACAGCGTAACGTTTACAGAGTAAAGATTCCCAGATGTTGCATATTTGTTTTAGTCATCACTTTATCAGCATTGTATAACAATGATATAAAACTTACTAGTGATGTGCACAACAATGAAATAACTTTTGGACTCCTGATACACTTCTTGATATAAATAAAAGTAATCTGTTTGCCTTATTGCGCACACCATAGCCACTCAACTATTCCAGTCCTGTAGCCGCTTCATGAGCCCTTCTATTTGCCATGCATTGAGTCTTTTCTGTAGCCACTTGACGAATCATTCCTACAGCCATTTCTTGAATGATTCCTGTAGCCATTTGTTGAATCATTCCTATAACCACTTGTTGAATCACTCCTGTAGCCATTGGTTTCTTGCAGTCATCATAGTTTCTTGCAGTCATCATTTGTTTTTCTCCTCTTCACTTTGCCATCATCTGCATGCATTGATTCGAAGTAGTTTGTCTGCCCAGTCGCCTCATCAACATGTATCAGAAATAAAACGAGTCTTAACAAATTAATCATTGTGGATCTCTGCCTTTTTTACCTTCTCCCGATCCTGAGATTTTCTCTCTCTCTCTCTTTCTCTGATGCTGTGTCATTAATTATTTTTTTACGTTTTCTGTTATAAAGTGCCCTTCCAGCTACTTCCACATCTTTTTCAAGTTTTAGTCAAATTACTTTCTGACAGTCTAAAAAAACAACAACTGTCTGCCAGCCCACCCCTTTCCTGCGTAATCCTTGCCATCGCATCATAGAATTCATTTGGCTTTACACTGGATTCATTTCTCTGAATCCTTGTTGGTTATTTATAGCAAAGTTAATGCTCTGCAGGCAATTTACTAGCTTATTCATTATATTTTTTTTCCAATTTCCTTCCAGTTTTTGGATGCCACGAATGTTGGTTTAAAGCGTAGCGCCTCGGGTTTCTGCCTTTACGTAAGAAGGGTGTACGTGAAGCCGTTATGTAAGAAGGGTGTACGTGAAGCCGGTATGTAAGAAGGGTGTACGTGAAGCCGCTATGTAAGAAGGGTGTACGTGAAGACGGTATGTAAGAAGGGTGTACGTGAAGCTCTGAAGCCGTGTTGGATAATAAACCTACCCAGCCGTCTTTAGTGTTCTTGGTGAGATATAATTTGTTTTCCCTGCTTTGTTGATTAGCATGCCGTGTTGATTAGCACGGTGTGGTTAGGCTTAATCTTTCCGTCACTCTCGTGACAATGAACATGGTGTGGCTAGATCTATTCCTCCTGGAAATTTCTTCTGTTTTCTTCACAAATTTTCATGTTGTTCTGTCGTCCTGACATCCTATTGTCCTGTCGTCCTGACGTCCTGTCGTTTCGAACAATTAGCTTCTATTGTTCATCTTGGTGCCTATCTCGACCGCTGTGTCACTTTCATATTGCTTCTCTTTTTTTATCACATGATTTTGTATATTCTGTTCATCACTTGATTTGCTTTGCTTCCCTCTATATTTTTCTACATTTAACTTCATTTCAAATACATCGTAAAGAAAGCAGATCTGAAGAATAATGTTACGTATGTTGCTTCCGCGTAATGTATGTGAAAGCTGGAGAGGCTGGTCGGGAATTGAAGGGAGGGAAGGAAAAAGTTGATAAATGAGACATTTGTGGAACATTTGAGTATCTTTGGTCTGGAAACATTTCCCCAGCCAGTGGCTTCTTCAGTACAATGAAGAGAAAGATGGAAGAAGAGGAGGAATTTGAGGTAATCGGTCCCATCAGCCTGGAGTCGATGTGTTCAGTCCAGTCCGATCGACTGAAGGCTGAGGGACTAATTATCTCAAACTCCTTCTCGTCTTCCACCTGTTTCTGCATTGGACTGAAGAAGCCACTGGCTGGAGAAACGTTTCCAGAAAAAAGATACGGAAATCTTGCACAAGTGTCTCATTTATCAACATGTCGGTTTCCTAAACCATTTATTAACATGAAAAAAGTAGGAAGTGGTGCCTGTGGGGGGTTGATGATGTTTGCATTGGAGAGTCTGGAGATCTAGAGTTAATACATATCAGCATAGGTACGTGAAATAAATTTAACCGAAGAAAACCTTCCCACGTTGAACTTACCCTTTTGCTTAAAAACCTACACATAAACAGCAAAAGGTTACTACTTATCAACATACTTTCTAAGGGAGGAGATTCAGCTCTCAACGGAGGACGAAAATAGGTCTTTTACACAAATTATCTCTCCCTATATGAAGCTTAGCATATCCTGACATCACTCTCATCCCACTCCAGCCTCGTACAGCCCCGCTCCCGGGAAGGATATTCTTTCCTAGTGGAGATTCCAGGAAGATGTAGGTAGAAGGTAAAGAGGGTGACCTCAGTCTCTCCTGTCTCTTGCCAGATGAGAGAGAGTAATCCCAGGTCTTTCTGGCTCTTCCCAAGTGAGAGTGTTCCCAGGTCCTCCTGTCTCTTCCCAGATGAGAGAGAGCGTCCCCAGGTCCTCCTGTCTCTTCCCAAAGGAGAGTGTCCCCAAGTAGTTCTGGCTCTTCCCAGACGAGAGAGAGAGAGAATGTTTCCATGTCCTCCAGTCTCTTCCCAGGTGAGAGACAACGTTCCCAGGTCCTTCTGTCTCTTCTCAGATGAAGGAGAGCGTCCCCAGGTCTTCCTGTATCTTCCCAGTAAGAGAGAGCGTCCCCAGGTACTCCTCTTTCCAGGTGATAGTGGGTGAGCCTGGCGGCTATCTTGTATCTTGCCAGTATATAAGGACGTAATATTTTTACTTGCGACACTGAAGAAACTTGAGAACTCGCATCTCTTCCTCGTAACTTCCGGTCAAACAAAAGTAAACAAAATTCTTGCAGTGTTTAAGACGCACCTCTTGTATCACTCTCCAGCTCTCTCCCTTAGCAGTGTTTCTTGAAGACTTCCTTGGCGTCACTCACCATTTTCTTCCCATCTTAGTTTCTTCTGAGACTTTCCTCACATTTAAATATTCCATTTTTTTTCTAAATGTTTCTTTTTTTTACTTCTTCACTCTTTATCATTTTCTCTCTTTAACCATCCCTTAGATTAGAACTTTCTCTCTTGAACCATCCTTTACAACTTTCTCTCTTAACCATCCCTTAGCATTTTCTCTCTCTAACGATCCCTTAACACTTTCTTTAACCGCCCCTTAAAACTTTCTTTAACCATCCCTTTGCACTTTCTCTATTTAACTGTCTCTTAGAACTTTCCCTCTCTAACCATCCTTTAGAACTTTCTCTCATTAACCATCCCTTAGCACTTTCTCTCTTCGTCCATCTCTTAACACTCTACCTCTTCATCCACCTTTCCCCACCCTATCTTACCGCCCATTCCCCTCCGCACCACCACCACCTCCCTTTGTCATCACCATCTCCCTTAGCCCTTCCCTCCAACCGCCCCACTCTTCTAACCAGCACCACCCCATTTCTATCAGCACCTCCACGCCTGGTCTTGGACCACGCCGAGGGGGCGATGACCTCCGTAGCGAAGAAACCCCAGGTAACCCCTTACCCCCTGTCCCACCTTCATCGCCCCTACTCATCAGCATCTCCCCACACCCCTTCCAACCAACACTTGTTTTTCAGTACCTTTCCACCAGAAATGTCGCATTCCACCAGCACCTCTCCCATCCCTTCCAAACACCAATAGTTTGAGTCTATACCTTCCCTCTTCCCACTAGAACCTGGCAGACCCGTCATCTCAATAACACCACCTCTTCCCTTCCCACGCACACCTACCCTTCCTCCCCTACCCACAAGCGACACTCCCTACCTACCAAGAACCTTCACCATTAAAATATTCATGCCTAGCACTATAATGCTCAGGAACAGTGCAAGGTTCTTAGTGAGGCAGACCAGCTTCCCTGTCCTCTCCTGGGTGATGCTCAACCTTCATCCCTGGCACCAACCAGGCAATACCCAGGCAACACATAGGCAACACCCAGGCATCACCCAGGCAATACCCAGGCAACACCCAGGCATCACCCAGGCAATACCCAGCCATCACCCAGGCATCACCCAGGCAACACATAGGCAACACCCAGGCATCACCTAGGCAATACCCAGGCAACACCCAGGCATCACCCAGGCAATACCCAGCAATCACCCAGGCATCACAAAGGCATCACCCAGGCATCACCCAGGCATCACCCAGGCATCACCCAGGCAACACCCAGGCATCACCCAGGCATCACCCAGGCAACACCCAGGCATCACCCAGGCATCACCCAGGCAACACCCAGGCATCACCCAGGTATCACCCAGGCAACACCCAGGCATCACCCAAGCATCACCCAGGCATCACCCAGGTATCACCCAGGCATCACCCAGGCAACACCCAGGTATCACCCAGGTATCACCCAGGCAACACCCAGGCATCACCCAGGTATCACCCAGGCAACACCAAGACATCACCCAGGCAACACCCAGGCAACACCCAGGCATCACCCAGGCAACACCCAGGCATCACCCAGGCAACACCCAGGCATCACCCAGGCAACACCCAGGCATCACCCAGGCATCACCCAGGCAACATTCAGGCATTACGCAGGTAACACCCAGGCAACACCCAGGCATCACCCAGGCATCACCCAGGTATCACCCAGGCAACACCCAGGCATCACCCAGGCAACACCCAGGCATCACCCAGGTATCACCCAGGCAACACCCAGGCATCACCCAGGTATCACCCAGGCAACACCCAGGCATCACCCAGGCATCACCCAGGTATCACCCAGGCAACACCCAGGCATCACCCAAGCATCACCCAGGCATCACTCAGGTATCACCCAGGCATCACCCAGGAAACACCCAGGCATCACCCAGGTATCACCCAGGCAACACCCAGCCATCACCCAGGCATCACCCAGGTATCACCAAGGTAACACCCAGGCATCACCCAGGCAACACCCAGGCATCACCCAGGCAACACCCAGGTAACTCCCAGGTATCACCTAGGCAACACCCAGGCATCACCCAGGCAACACCCAGGCAACACCCAGGTATCACCCAGGGAACACCCAGGCATCACCCAGGTATCACTCAGGCATCACCCAGGTAACACCCAGGCATCACCCAGGTAACACCCAGGCAACACCCAGGCATCGCCCAGGCATCACCCAGGTATCACCCAGGCAAAACCCAGGCATCACCCAGGCATCACCCAGGCAACACCCAGGCATCACCCAGGTATCACCCAAGCAACACCCAGGCAACACCCAGGTCTCACCCAGGCAACACCCAGGCAACACCCAGGCATCACCCAGGCAACACCCCAGGCATCACCCAGGTATCACCCAGGCAACACCCAGTCATCGCCCATATCACCCAGGCATCACCCAGGCATCACCCAGGTATCACCCAGGTATCACCCAGGCAACACCCAGGCATCACCCAGGCAACACCCAGGCAACACCCAGGTATCACCCAGGCAACACCCAGGCATCACCCAGGTATCACCCAGGCAACACCCAGGCATCACCCAGGCAACACCCAGGCATCGCCCAGGCATCACCCAGGTATCACCCAGGCAACACCCAGGTATCACCCAGGCAACACCCAGGTATCACCCAGGCAACACCCAGGCATCACCCAGGTATCACCCAGGCAACACCCAGGCATCACCCAGGTATCACCCAGGCATCACCCAGGCAACACCCAGGCATCACCCAGGTATCACCCAGGCGACACCCAGGCATCACCAAGGTATCACCCAGGCAACACCCAGGCATCACCCAGCCATCACCCAGGCATCACCCAGGTATCACCCAGGTATCACCCAGGCAACACCCAGGTATCACCCAGGCAACACCCAGGCATCACCAAGGCAACACCCAGGCAACACCCAGGTATCACCCAGGCAACACCCAGGCATCACCCAGGCAACACCCAGGCAACACCCAGGTATCACCCAGGCAACACCCAGGCATCACCCAGGTATCACCCAGGTATCACCCAGGCATCACCCAGGTATCACCCAGGCAACACCCAGGCATCGCCCAGGTATCACCCAGGCAACACCCAGGCATCACCCAGGCATCACCCAGGCAACACCCAGGTATCACCCAGGTATCACCCAGGCAACACCCAGGCATCACCCAGGTATCACCCAGGCAACTCCCAGGCATCGCCCAGGTATCACCCAGGCATCACCCAGGCATCACCCAGGCATCACCCAGGCATCACCCAGGCAACACCCAGGCATCACCCAGGTATCACCCAGGCAACACCCAGGCTTCACCCAGGCATCACCCAGGTATCACCCATGCAACACCCAGGCAACACCCAGGTATCACCCAGGCATCACCCAGGCATCACCGAGGCATCACCCAGGCATCACCCAGGCATCACCCAGGCATCACCCAGGCATCGCCCAGGCATCACCCAGGCATCACCCAGGCATCACCCAGGCATCACCCAGGCATCACCCAGGCATCACCCAGGCATCACCCAGGCATCACCCAGGCATCACCCAGGCATCACCCAGGTATCACCCAGGCATCACCCAGGCATCACCCAGGCATCACCCAGGTATCACCCAGGCAACACCCAGGCATCACCCGGGTATCACCCGGGCAACACCCAGGCATCACCCAGGCATTACCCAGGCATCACCCAGGCATCACCCAGGCATCACCCAGGCATCACCCAGGCATTACCCAGGTATCACCCAGGCATCACCCAGGCAACACCCAGGATTACCCAGGCAACACCCAGGCAACACCCAGGTATCACCCAGGCAACACCCAGGCATCACCGAGGCATCACCCAGGCATCACCCAGGCATCACCCAGGCATCACCCAGGCATCACCCAGGTATCACCCAGGCATCACCCAGGCATCACCCAGGCATCACCCAGGCATCACCCAGGCATCACCCAGGCATCACCCAGGCATCACCCAGGCATCACCCAGGCATCACCCAGGTATCACCCAGGCAACACCCAGCCATCACCCGGGCAACACCCAGGCATCACCCAGGTATCACCCAGGCAACACCCAGGCATCACCCAGGTATCACCCAGGCAACACACAGGCATCACCCGGGCAACACCCAGGCAACACCCAGGCATCACCCAGGCATCACTCAGGTATCACCCAGGTATCACCCAGGCAACACCCAGGTATCACCCAGGTATCACCCAGGCAACACCCAGCCATCACCCAGGCATCACCCAGGTATCACCCAGGCAACACCCAGGCATCACCCAGGCATCACCCAGGTATCACCCAGGCAACACCGAGGCATCACCCAGGTATCACCCAGGCAACACCCAGCCATCACCCAGGCATCACCCAGGTATCACCCAGGCATCACCCAGGAAACACCCAGGCATCACCCAGGTATCACCCAGGCAACACCAGGCATCACCCAGGCAACACCCAGGCATCACCCAGGCAACACCCAGGTAACTCCCAGGTATCACCCAGGAAACACCCAGGCATCACCCAGGCAACACCCAGGCAACACCCAGGCATCACCCAGGCAACACCCAGGCAACACCCAGGTATCACCCAGGCATCACCCAGGCAACACCCAGGCATCACCCAGGTATCACCCAGGTATCACCCAGGCAACACCCAGGTATCACCCAGGCAACACCCAGGCATCACCCAGGTATCACCCAGGCAACACCCAGGCATCACCCAGGTATCACCCAGGTATCACCCAGGCAACACCCAGGTATCACCCAGGCAACACCCAGGCATCACCCAGGTATCACCCAGGCAACACCCAGGCATCACCCAGGCAACACCCAGGCAACACCCAGGTATCACCCAGGCATCACCCAGGCAACACCCAGGCATCACCCAGGTATCAGCCAGGCAACACCCAGGCATCACCCAGGTATCACCCAGGCAACACCCAGGCATCACCCAGGTATCACTCAGGCAACACCCAGGCATCACCCAGGTATCACCCAGGCAACACCCAGTCATCGCCCAGGTATCACCCAGGCATCACCCAGGCATCACCGAGGCATCACCCAGGTATCACCCAGGCAACACCCAGGCATCACCCAGGCAACACCCAGGCAACACCCAGGTATCACCCAGGCAACACCCAGGCATCACCCAGGCAACACCCAGGCAACACCCAGGTATCACCCAGGCAACACCCAGGCATCACCCAGGTATCACCCAGGTATCACCCAGGCAACACCCAGGTATCACCCAGGCAACACCCAGGCATCACCCAGGTATCACCCAGGCAACACCCAGGCATCACCCAGGCAACACCCAGGCAACACCCAGGTATCACCCAGGCATCACCCAGGCAACACCCAGGCATCACCCAGGTATCACCCAGGCAACACCCAGGCATCACCCAGGTATCACCCAGGCAACACCCAGGCATCACCCAGGTATCACCCAGGCAACACCCAGGCATCACCCAGGCATCACCCAGGCAACACCCAGGTATCACCCAGGTATCACCCAGGCAACACCCAGGCATCACCCAGGCATCACCCAGGTATCACCCAGGCAACACCCAGGCATCACCCAGGTATCACCCAGGCAACACCCAGGCATCACCCAGGTATCACCCAGGCAACACCAAGGCATCACCCAGGCAACACCCAGGCAACACCCAGGCATCACCCAGGCAACACCCAGGCATCACCCAGGCATTACCCAGGCAACACCCAGGCATCACCCAGGTATCACCCAGGCAACACCCAGCCATCACCCAGGCATCACCCAGGTATCACCCAGGCAACACCCAGGCATCACCCAGGTAACACCCAGGCATCACCCAGGTATCACCCAGGCAACACCCAGGCATCACCCAGGTATCACCCAGGCAACACCCAGCCATCACCCAGGCATCACCCAGGTATCACCCAGGCATCACCCAGGTATCACCCAGGCATCACCCAGGAAACACCCAGGCATCACCCAGGTATCACCCAGGCAACACCAGGCATCACCCAGGCAACACCCAGGCATCACCCAGGCAACACCCAGGTAACTCCCAGGTATCACCCAGGCAACACCCAGGCATCACCCAGGCAACACCCAGGCAAAACCCAGGCATCACCCAGGCAACACCCAGGCAACACCCAGGTATCACCCAGGCATCACCCAGGCAACACCCAGGCATCACCCAGGTATCACCCAGGCATCACCCAGGCATCACCCAGGTATCACCCAGGCAACACCCAGGCATCACCCAGGTATCACCCAGGCAACACCCAGGCATCACCCAGGTATCACCCAGGTATCACCCAGGCAACACCCAGGTATCACCCAGGCATCACCCAGGCATCACCCAGGTATCACCCAGGCATCACCCAGGCATCACCCAGGCAACACCCAGGCAACACCCAGGTATCACCCAGGCATCACCCAGGCAACACCCAGGCATCACCCAGGTATCACCCAGGCAACACCCAGGCATCACCCAGGTATCACCCAGGCAACACCCAGGCATCACCCAGGTATCACTCAGGCAACATCCAGGCATCACCCAGGTATCACCCAGGCAACACCCAGTCATCGCCCAGGTATCACCCAGGCATCACCCAGGTAACACCCAGGCAACACCCAGGTATCACCCAGGCAACACCCAGGTTTACCCAGGCAACACCCAAGCAACACCCAGGTATCACCCAGGCAACACCCAGGCATCACCCAGGTATCACCCAGGTATCACCCAGGCAACACCCAGGTATCACCCAGGCAACACCCAGGCATCACCCAGGTATCACCCAGGCAACACCCAGGCATCACCCAGGCAACACCCAGGCAACACCCAGGTATCACCCAGGCATCACCCAGGCATCACCCAGGCATCACCCAGGCATCACCCAGGCATCACCCAGGCATCACCCAGGTATCACCCAGGCAACACCCAGGCATCACCCAGGTATCACCCAGGCAACACCCAGGCATCACCCAGGTATCACCCAGGCAACACCCAGGCATCACCCAGGTATCACCCAGGCAACACCCAGGCATCGCCCAGATATCACCCAGGCAACACCCAGGCATCACCCAGGCTTCACCCAGGCAACACCCAGGTATCACCCAGGTATCACCCAGGCAACACCCAGGCACCACCCAGGTATCACCCAGGCAACTCCCAGGCATCGCCCAGGTATCACCCAGGCATCACCCAGGCATCACCCAGGCATCACCCAGGCATCACCCAGGCATCACCCAGGCATCACCCAGGCATCACCCAGGCATCACCCAGGCATCACCCAGGCAACACCCAGGCATCACCCAGGCATCACCCAGGCATCACCCAGGCATCACCCAGGCATCACCCAGGCATCACCCAGGCATCACCCAGGCATCACCCAGGCATCACCCAGGCATCACCCAGGCATCATACACACTCATGGACAAGACCCGGGTCGGGACGCCACCGGCGAATCTTATGTAGAAAATAGAGACATGTGCAACATCTGGGTATCTTTATTGTAGAGGTTTCGCCATCCAGTGGCTTTATCAATACAGATTCTTGGACATAACTTGAAGACAGTAGGGACTGATTATCTCATCTTTTGTATATAGTTCTACTGTCTTCAAATTATGTCCTAGAATCTGTATTGATAAAGCCACTGGATGGCGAAACGTCTACAATAAAGATGCCCAAACGTTGCACATGTGTCTTAATTTTCATCTTGTCAGTATTGCATACCATTCCTGTACCAATTTCATGTTACCACACACACACACACACACACACACACACACATACACACACACACACACACACACACACACACACAGGAGCTCGGACTCGACCCCCGCAACCTCAACTAGGTGAGTACACACACACACACACGAGGTATCATAAAGCTGGAGCAGGAAGAGCGACTTAGTAGCGACCAGTTGAGAGACGGAGCCAGGAGCTGTGACTCGACCCCTGCAACCACAACTAGGTGAGTACACTATTCA
Source organism: Cherax quadricarinatus (assembly GCF_038502225.1). Taxonomy (NCBI): domain Eukaryota; kingdom Metazoa; phylum Arthropoda; class Malacostraca; order Decapoda; family Parastacidae; genus Cherax; species Cherax quadricarinatus. The sequence continues at coordinate 42,357,048 of NC_091293.1, forward strand.
AGTAGTATATAAATGGACAGATTGCATTTATCTAGATTTTAACAAAGCTTGCAAAAGAGTGTGCCAGGAAACCATACTTGGAAGCTACCAAACACAGTCTGAAGAGTCAACGACACAGTATCAACCCGGAAAACATATATTGTTTGAAAGGAAATGTTAGGAGTGAGGTGCCCCAGGGGCTGTACTTGCCCCAATGACGTTCTTAGTTTATCTTCGTGACTCAACTGAAGCAACTGAAGAAAAACGCTCTGTGAATATGTCTGAACACGTTAAGAAAAATAAAACAAGAAATCAAACTGACTATAAGTGTCTACAAGATGACTCAGAGAAACTGAACCAGTGAAGTGAAAGATGGATAATGGAATTCATTCTATGTCAATAGAAAGTGAAATCCGACCTCTTGAAGAATGTTGAGGATGTATGAATAATTATGAGATGAATAAATTCACCGGGATATCGTTTAATAATGTATGTGGGAAAACTCGTATATATACGTTCACTGCATCCCCATAAAACACCTTTCAATTGTAGCGATGAAAAAACAGTGCCAAAGTTTGCAAAAATATTTTAGATCAGGATTGGAATATGTACATTCTGTATAGTGGCCACGCCTAAAAAATTTGATAATATAGAAAAAGCCCCAAAAAGAGAAAAAAAAAACATATGTCCTAGACCAAAATTTTTTAAATGTGATGACAACCTGGAAACAACAACAAAAACTACAGCAACAATAAAAATGATAAATCTGGCTGGAAGGAAGAAACATGTTAACATGAAAGCATAAAAAATATTTCTTGGTACTTCCAAGAAGGATAAAGCCACAGTTGTAAGCTGAGGGGGGAGCTGAGGGGGGAGCTGAGGGGGGAGCTGAGGGGGGAGCTGAGGGGGGAGCTGAGGGGGGAAGCTGAGGGGGAAGCGGAGGTGCGAAGCTGAGGGGGGAAGCTGAGGGGGGAAGCTGATGTGCGAAGCTGAGGGGGGAAGCTGAGGGGGGAAGCTGAGGTGCGAAGCTGCGGGGGGAAGCTGAGGGGGGAAGCTGAGGTGCGAAGCTGAGGGGGAAGCTGTGGTGCGAAGCTGAGGGGGAAGCTGAGGGGGGAAACTGAGGTGCGAAGCTGAGGGGGAAGCTGAGGTGCGAAGCTGAGGGGGAAGCTGAGGGGGGAAACTGAGGTGCGAAGCTGAGGGGGAAAGCTGAGGGGGGAAGCTGAGGTGCGAAGCTGAGGGGGGAAGCTGAGGGGGGAAGCTGAGGGGGGAAGCTGAGGTGCGAAGCTGCGGGGGGAAGCTGAGGGGGGAAGCTGAGGTGCGAAGCTGAGGGGGAAGCTGAGGTGCGAAGCTGAGGGGGAAGCTGAGGGGGGAAACTGAGGTGCGAAGCTGAGGGGGAAAGCTGAGGTGGGAAGCTGAGGTGCGAAGCTGAGGGGGGAAGCTGAGGTGCGAAGCTGAGGGGGGAGCTGAGGTGCGAAGCTGAGGGGGAAGCTGAGGGGGGAAACTGAGGTGCGAAGCCGAGGGGGCAAGCTGAGGGGGGAAGCTGAGGTGCGAAGCTGAGGGGGGAAGCTGAGGGGGGAAGCTGAGGGGGGAATCTGAGGTGCGAAGCTGAGGGGGGAAGCTGAGGGGGGAAGCTGAGGTGCGAAGCTGAGGGGGGAAGCTGAGGGGGGAAGCTGAGGGGGGAAGCTGAGGGGGGAAGCTGAGCGGGAAAGCTGAGGGGTCAAGCTGAGGGGGGAAGCTGAGGGGTAAACTGAGGGGGGACGTTGAGGGGGAAGCTGAGGGGGGAAACTGAGGGGGAAGCTGAGGTGCGAAGCTGAGGGGAAAGCTGAGGCGGGAAGCTGAGATGCGAAGCTGAGGGGAGAAGCTGAGGGGGGAAGCTGAGGGGGGAAGCTGAGCGGGGAAGCTGAGGGGGGAAGCTGAGGGGGGAAGCTGAGGTGCGAAGCTGAGGGGGGAAGCTGAGGTGGGAAGCTGAAGGGGGAAGCTGAGGTGGGAAGCTGAGGTAGAAAGCTGAGGGGGGAAGCTGAGGGGGGAAGCTGAGGTGGGAAGCTGAGGGGGGAAGCTGAGGGGAGAAGCTGAGGGGGAAGCTGAAGCAGAAGCTGAGGGGGAAAGCTGAGGGGGAAGCTGAGGGGGAAGCTGAGGGGAGAAGCTGAGGCAGAAGCTGAGGGGGAAGCTGAGGTGAGAAACATAGGGGGAAAGCTGAGGGGAGAAGCTGAGGGGGAAGCTGAGGGGAGGAGCTGAGGCAGAAGCTGAAGGGGAAGCTGAGGGGGAAGCTAAGGGGAGAAACTTACGGGGGAAGCTGAGGGGAGAAGCTGAGGGGGAAGCTTAGAGGGAAAGCTGAGAGGAGAAGCTGAGGGGGAAGCTGAGAGGAGAAGCTGAGGGGGGAATCTGAGGGGGGAAGCTGAAGGGGAAAGCTGAGGGGAGAAGCTGAGGGATGAAGCTGTGAGGAGAAACTGAGGCAGAAGCTGACGGGGGAAGCTGAGGGGAGAAGCTGAGGGGGGAAGCTGAGGGGAGGAGCTGAGGCAGAAGCTGAGGGGGGAAGCTGAGGGGAGAAGCTGAGGTTGAAGATGAGGGTGAAGCTGAGGGGGGAAGCTGAGGCAGAAGCTGAAGGGGAAGCTGAGGGGAGAAACTTAGGGGGAAGCTGATGGGAGAAGCTGAGGGGGAAGCTGAGAGAGTAAGCTGAGGCAGAAGCTGAAGGGGAAGCTAAGGGGAGAAGCTGAGGGGAGAAACTTAGGGGGAAGCTGAGGGGAGAAGCTGAGGGGGAAGCTGAGAGGGGAAGCTGAGAGAAGAAGCTGAGGGGGGAAGCTGAGGGGAGAAGCTGAGGGGAGAATCTGAGGGGGGAGGCTGAAGGGGGAAGCTGAGAGGAGAAGCTGAGGGATGAAGCTGAGAGGAGAAGATGAGGGGGGAAGCTAAGGGGGGAAGCTGAGGGGGGAAGCTAAGGGGGGAAGCTGAGGGGAGAAACTGAGGGGGGAAGCTAAGGGGGGAAGCTGAGGGGAGAAACTGAGGAGGAAGCTGAGGGGGAAAGCTGAGGGGAGAAGCTGTTGCAGAAGCTGAGGGGAGAAGCTGAGAGGTGAAGCTGAGGGGAAAGCTGAGGGGGGAAGCTGAGGGAAGAAGCTGAGGGGAAGCTGAGTGGAAGCTCAGGGGGGAAGCTCAGGGGAAGCAAATGGGGGAAGCTGAGGGGAAGCTGAGGGGAAGCTGAGGGGAAGCTGAGGGGAAGCTGAGGGGAAGCTGAGGGGAAGCTGAGGAGGAAGCTGAGGGGAAGTTGAGGGAGGAAGCTGAGGGGAGAAGCTGAGGCAGAAGCTGAGGGGGGAAGCTGAAGCAGAAGCTGAGGGGGGAAGCTGAGGGGAGAAGCTGAGGCAGAAGCTGAGGGGGTAAGCTGCGGGGAAGCTGAAGGGAAGCTGAGGGGTAAAGCACATGGGAAGCTGAGGAGGGAAGCTGAGAGTAAGCTGAGGGGAAGCTGAGGGGAAGCTGAGGGGGAAAGCTGAGGGAAGCTGATGAGGAAGCTGAGGGGAAGCTGAAGGGAAGCTGAGTGGAGAAGCTGAGTGGGTAAGCTGAGGGGGAAGCTGAGGGGGAAGCGGAGGGGGTAAGCTGAGGGGTAAGCTGAGGGGAAATCTGAGAGTGAAACTGAGGGGAGAAGCTGAGGGGTAAGCTGAGTTGAGAAGCTGAGAGAGAAGCTGAGGGGGAAGCTGAGGGGAGAAACTGAGGGGGAAGCTGAGGGGGAAGCTGAGGGGAGAAGCTGAGGGGGGAAGCTGAGGGGAAGCTGAGTGGAAGCTGAGGGGGGAAGATCAGGGGAAGCAGAGGGGGGAAGCTGAGGGGAAGCTGAAGGGAAGCTGAGGGAAAGCTGAAGAGGAAGCTGAGGGGAAGCTGAGGGAGGAAGCTGAGGGGAGAAGCTGAGGCAGAAGCTGAGGGGGGAAGCTGAAGCAGAAGCTGAGGGGAAAAGCTGAGGGGAGAAGCTGAGGCAGAAGCTGAAGGGGTAAGCTGAGGGGAAGCTGAAGGGAAGCTGAGGGGTAAAGCTCAGGGGAAGCTGAGAGGGAAGCTGAGAGGAAGCTGAGGGGAAGCTGAGGGGAAGCTGAAGGAAAGCTGAGGGGAAGCTGAGGGGGAAGCTGAGGGGAAGCTGAGGGGGAAGCTGAGGGAAGCTGAGGGGGAAGCTGAGGGGAAGCTGAAGGGAAGCTGAGTGGAGACGCTGAGGGGTAAGCTGAGGGGGAAGCTGAGAGGGAAGCTGAGGGGGTAAGCTGAGGGGTAAGCTGAGAGGGGAAGCTGAGAGTGAAACTGAGGGGAGAAGCTGAGGGTAAGCTGAGGGGAGAAGCTGAGAGAGAAGCTGAGGGGGAAGCTGAGGGGGAAGCAGAAGGGGGAAGCTGAGGGGAGAAGCTGAGGGGGGAAACTGAGGGGAAAGCTGAGGGGGAAGCCGAAGGGGGAAGCTGAGGGAAGACGCTGAGCGGGGAAGCTGAGGGGGAAGCTGAGGGGGGAAGCTAAGGGGGGAAGCTTAGATGGGAAGCTGAGGAGGGAAACTGAGGGGGAAGCTGAGGGAGAAGCTTAGGGGAAAAGCTGAGAGGGGATGCTTAGATGGATGCTGAGGGGGGAATCTGAGGGGGAAGCTGAGGGGGGAAGCTGAGTGGGGAAGCTGAGAGAGGATGCTTAGATGGGAAGCTGAGGGGGAAGCTGATTGTGGAAGCTGAGGGGAGAAGCTTAGTGGTGGAACCTGAGGTTGGGAGGCTGAGGGGGAAAGCTGAGGGGGGAAGCTGAGATGGGAAGCTGAGGGGGAACCTGAGGGGAGAAGCTGAGGGGGGAAGCTGAGAGGGGAAACTGAGAGGCTAAGCTTAGGGGGGAAGCTGAGGGGGAAGCTGAGGAAGAAAGCTGAGGGGGGAAACTGAGGGGGGAAGCTGAGAGGGGAAGCTTAGGGGGGAAGCTGAGGGGAAAGCTGAGGAAGAAAGCTGAGGGGGGAAGGTGAGTGGAGGAAGCTGAGGGGGGAAAACTGTGGGGGGGAAGCTGAGTGTGGGAAGCTGTGGGGGAAGGTGAGGGGAAAAGCTGAAGGGGGAAGCTGAGAGGTAAAGCTGAGGGGGAAGCTGAGGTGGGAAGCTGAAGGAAGGGTAATTACCCGAAGGAATAATAGAAAATTAGTGTGTGCGAACAGAGTAGTGGATCAGTGAAATTAATTTCAAGATGAGCCAGCAAACACTGTAAGCTTTGGAATCTTAGATACATGCGATGAAATATTCTGGAAGACAGAAAGTGCTTCCAGCACAGCTCTGATTTCGAAGCTACTGAAAAATAACAAGCAGGTAACACAGGCGCACCTCTCTCTCTCTCTCTCTCTCTCTCTCTCTCTCTCTCTCTCTCTCTCTCTCTCTCTCTCTCTCTCTCTCTCTCTCTCTCTCTCTCTCTCTCTCTCTCTCTCTCTCTCTCTCCACAACATCATTAACCTCAGAGTAATGTCATGTCAATCTCCAGTCTGAACTCCTGGAGGATTTTTTTTCAGTAATCTTCATGCTCATTAAACTGCTGGCACTTCATCTGCGGGCGATCAGCTTACACCTGGTCCTCCTCAATGCTCCCTCCCTCCATCCTTCCCTCCCACCCTCCCATGAACCTCCTCGTCCCTCCCTCCTTCCGTAGGGTCTTAAGGACTCACACCCGCTTTGAATCCCTTTATATCTGATGAGGAAATTTTCGTAGTCTGGGAATCAGTGAGCCCGCGTGGGCGATTTGGAAAGCGCTTATGTTAATGAAGGTGAAGGAAGACTAGGCAGGAGTATGAAGGGAAGACTAGGGAGGGGAGTGAAGGGAAGAATAGGGAGGGGAGTGAGGGGAAGAATAGGGAGGAGAGTGAAAGGAGGACTAGGGAGAGGAGTGACGGAAAGACTAAAGAGGGGAGTGAATAGAAGAATAGGGAGGGAAGTGAAGGGAAGACTAGGGAGGGGAGTGAAGGGAAGAATAGGGAGGGGAGTGAAGGGAAGAATAGGGAGGAGAGTGGATGGAGGACTAGGGAGAGGAGTGACGGAAAGACTAAATAGGGGAGTGAAGAGAAGAATAGGGAGGGGAGTGAAGAGAAGAATAGGGAGGGGAGTGAAGGGAGAACTAGGGAGAGGAGCGACTGGAAGACTAAAGAGGGGAGTGAAGACAAGACTAGTGGAGAGAGTGAAGACTAGGGAGAGGAGTGAAGAGAAGGCTAGGTAGAGGAGAGAAGAGAAGACTAGGGAGGGGGAGAGAAGAAAAGAATATTTTGAATTCACGTTTAGTATACAAATAACAACACGAGAGCATAACACATAAACTATTCTCATGACATAGGCCAACTGTATTTATATAACAAATATTTGTTAACCAAAAATACTGATGCCCTCAAAAATAACGTCTCCCAGGGAGCTCAGCGCTGGAGTGACCACTGCTGCCTCTGCCTCTCAATATTCTTTGAAAAATAATCCGTTCGACTTTCCCATGGATTCAATATTAAACCTAGCACTGCTCTATCCTGTGATTTTCATTTTGTCTTTAAATGTGGTCCTAGAACAAAATTAACTTGGTTTCAGCCGACATCACCTTTAGGGAATTTTCGTAAATTCAGGGAGTCAAAAATAACTGGACCGCAGGGGTCAATTTTTTAAAATTGTCATAGAGATTTCTAATTAGGCTCAAATGGAAGGGAATAACATACTTTCCAAATCTGACTTGATTTGTGTAAGTCTTTTTTATTTTTTATGTCTAATAACTTACAGTAATTGCTTATGCAGGAGTTCGAGATCGTTGATGCAAATCTGACAAGAATGAGCTAGATCGTCCTTACTTGTTATTTCATTTCTCATTTGTAATGCAGAGTTGTAGATGACTGATGCAACCGTTGATGATGAGAAGTGTCTTCTCTCAACCTGCTGCAGGCTTGTACCACTACAACCAATCTAGCTATAGTGGCATGAATGTGAGACCCCTTAATAGAATGCAGGCTATTCTGGGCTCTCAAGGAGAACCCAGAAAATTGCTATGAAAATTGCTAGTTTATTAACCTCGAAGGAACATGTCAAAATGTGTTGAGTGCCCGTCTGTAGATCATGATGTGGCAAACAGCAGGCCAGCAAGCCCGCCCGATAAGTCTGCTGATATCACTTGGGATAGAAGATTCGAGATATTGTCCCGGCTCATGTCACTACTGAGAGTGACAGTTCTACCAGAGGTTGACTGGCGTGATTCATTGTCAGTGTAAGGCACAAGACAAGAAGTGCAGCACTGTGGCCTGTGCTTGTCACAAAGAATATCTCTCATGCACGCAATAATGCAACTCGTCTGGCGAAATCAGGCTACTGCAGTCTGTACACTAAGAGAGATGTTCAGGCTGAGATGAGGAAGATGTCGAGATATAGGATACGAAAGAGGAGAAAAGTTCCAAACAGGAAAGTGAAGTCTGTGAGAATGTTTGAGGATGGCCCTGCTGGTCCTGATTATCCAGATGATGAGTGAGTTTAGGTAAAAGGTCGTCATAGATCATATCCATAAGCTTCCACATTTTATATTTCCCCTCAAGGAAGGTTCCTTGATGTTGGTGAGGGGCTCTTGATTATAATAATAATAATCCACATTTTATAAAATGTGACCATGAGTTTCCTCATAAAACAATAAACAAATCACCCTCTTGACCTTGAAATTAAAAAAAAAAATATTTTCAGAAACGGAATCTACATACCTTGATATCCATAAAAAGAATTATTATACATCTTTCTATGAAAAGATGTTTAAAAATAAAATTTTCATGAAGGTAACCAGCGGCCATCTTGGATTTAGACAAAATACCAGAGTTGCCCATAAAGTCTGGGCAACAAAGCTTAATTTGTTGTTGGAGTCCATGCGAGTGCAAATCCATCAAAAAACTTAATAGGATAAAACATTGCTAGCTTTATGTAACGTTAAGCCGAGCAAAAGTAGGTAAAACAAGTAAGTTACCCGAGTAAGAAACATAGCATACCTTTTCCTTGTACATCAACAAAAGGCATAATTTTAAACTGTTACAAATTCTAACTTCTTTGATGTAAAGATAACGAAGAACTCCAGAGCAAAAGTATAAAAAAATCCATTAAATCTTCTTATTAATGGTCGTCAGACAACCAGTCGCTTAGAACTCGTAATAAAATAAATGCAGCTATTGCTAGGTTAACAAAAGGCTGAATTATGGGAGCTTTCAATAGTGATTTGTTTCCAAACACTTGTGCTTTCAGTTTATTTTAATGCATTCCAAATATTCGAGCAAGAAATTAAACAAAAAAAAAATTTACTGCCCTCATGTAATCAATAAAACATGTAAATCGTTTGGAATGGAGACACGAGAGCGATACCTCATTATATATACTCAGAAAATATTTAAAAGGCCAAGTCCTAAGTTCACTGCCATAATAACTTGCTAAAGTAAGAAATGAGGGATTAGAACCTAGCTATAAACACTGTTATAACAGCTTGCTGGAGTGAATGATAAAAGTTAGGTTCTCAATGTAAACTCTACCATCACTCATAATAAGTAGCTGACGTGAGAGATGAGAGACAGATCCCCAATCTGCATTTGTTTCCGTGACTACATTGATATTTGTATTATTTGTACTATGAAATAGCTGAGATCCCTACACCAAACGTTTCCGGTTTTTGGGAAAACATGGCTAGCAGTTACCCTGGACGCTCAAAGATTTGAGGCATGGTGGTGTAATGGCCTGGTCTCGTGGAGATCCAGGGCCTGTTTTCCAGTCATTATTAATATATATATATATATATATATATATATATATATATATATATATATATATATATATATATATATATATATATATATATATATATACAATAAGATCACAGTAAACAGGTGATTTCAGAATATGCAAAACAACCACTGTGAAGGAATAGAGAAATTCAAAGCGCTTTCGTGACTATTCACATTATCAAGGAACAATAAAAGTAATGCATCAAAGGAAGGCATATAAAGGGTCTAGACCACACCTCACCATTACATCCCACAACAAAGCAACACCTGATGCGCGACTCATAAGAAAGGGAACACTGCAACAGGCCCCCTGGCCCAACTAGACAGGTCCTTCACACAACCCATGAACAAACTATTCTACCCAAGAATTAAGAATTTTAAAATTTATTATTTGTCCAAAGCATTATTAAATTCTTCCCAGATTCTATTAACTATAAATGAATCTAATTTATATAAATCAAAGGAAAAATTCATATTATTGTCAAAACTGCTTTTTATGAAACAAGATTCAATTCTATTCTATTGATACAACTTTCTCAACTTTTTGAAAATCAATTGGATGGTTAAAGTCTCTCACATGAATAAATAGAACATTGGAATCTTGACCAGTTCTAATGCTATATTTATGTTGTTTTAATCTTAGTTCGAGACTTTTACCAGTTTGACCGTAATAAACTTTATCGCAAATTTTACAAGGAATCTTATAGACACACCCGTCAGCACTTTGGGGGGAATTCTCTGTCAAAAGTTTTTTTTAATGTATCAAGATTTTTAAATACAACTTTGATATTAAAAGTCTTAAGAAGAGAAGGCATATCAACCAAGTTTTCATGGTATGGGAGAACCAACATATTTTTAGTTGAATAAGGTTGGTTGTCCCTTTTTGGATTGTAAAAAGTATTTCTAGCAATTTTAAAAGATTTATCAATTACGTTTCTTGGGTATTTCAAATCTTTAGCTATTTCATAAATTTTGGATATTTCTTCATCTATGAACTCTGGACTACAAATACGTAAAGCTCTCAAAAACATTGATGAGAAAACAGACAGTTTAACTCTATCTTGATGTGAAGAATAATAGTGGACATAGGAACAGTTACTTGTAGGTTTTCTGTAAATTTTAAATTTGAATTCATTATTACCCTTAAAAATTAAAACATCTAGAAAAGGTAATGAGTTATTTTCTCAAACTCAACAGTAAGCTTATAGAATGGGCTAAGCTATTGATAATGTGAGTAGTCACGAAAGCGCTTGGAATTTCTCTATTCTTTCACAGTGGTTGTTTTGCATATATATATATATATATATATATATATATATATATATATATATATATATATATATATATATATATATATATATATATATATATATATATATATATACATATATATATATATATATATATGCATATATACATACATATACAGTCAGCAGGATTCGAAGCCACGTCAGGGAGGCTAGCAATGTTCCCCAAGTGACGCTCTAAACCACTTGGCCACAGATGCCTCAATAGTTGGGCAGCCTTGTTTACAAGCCATGTTTCTTTCCCTGCCCTGATACTTAATATAAAAAATCACTTGTGAGGTCAGAACATACAGGAACAGAAAGAAATACCTTGAAACTTAGCAATACTAACTTAGCTGTAGTCACCTAGTGGTACTCACCTAGTTTTAATTCCTAGCTGAGCAAATCTAGACGTCCACGCCTAGTTGTGCTCACCTATTTGTACTCACCTAGTTGTACTCACCTAAATTTACCCACCAGTTGAATTCACCAAGCTGCACTAAACTAGCTGTACTCAGCTAGCGGTGCTCGGCTCAATTATAAGTAAACTGTTTGTGCTCCGTAGTGTCTATGGAAGTTGAGCTATAACTCTTGTGCTCCTTCTTTTGCACTTCGATGAACTGCTATGACTCACTCGCTGCCCTTTCTGGTTCCTTCGCATCTATTTTTTTATTCCATTTATTTAGTTGGATTCTCGACATCCTTCCCTTCCTGTACACTGTTTTCTTTCTTATGTTCCTCTGGCTCTTTTATATTTCTAATTTTCAGTTGTCTCCTCTTGCTATCAGATATGTGGGAATGTATAGAATCAAATATTGGCCGTTCTCTGCGTCCTATTGTGACACCGTCCTACTCACAGTGATTGTCTGTTGTGACCCTCCACTCCATTATTGATCTTGTAAACCTCTAAATTTCTGAGCCGATGAAAATTATAAAAGCCCATTAACCGTAAATGATAACTAGACGTCTGTAATATATCTTCATGACAATAACGAGACGCGAGTTCTTGACAGATGGAAAGTCATCTAATTTTCCCGTTAAGTTTGTTGACTCACATACTTGTTTTTACGTGGGTCGAGTCGTGGCTCCACGCCCCACATAGTTGTCTTGCGGGGGTCGACTCGTGGCTCCTCTCCCCCACAGTTGTCTTGTAGGGGTCGACTCGAGGCTCCACGCCCCGTTTATTAGTCAACCATCTACTGGCTCTACCATTTTCTGGTCTCCAGAGACATCATATTTATTCAAGAAACTTCATCTGGCAATATCCATTTACTTATCATTCAGATGCTGAGAAAGAACTTCCTGACGTCTTTGCTTCTCAGCTGTCTCTTTAGAAACTATGTCCGCTGGCTCCCTCTCCTGGTTAATCAGAAATCCTATCCATATCCATTCTGTCTAATCCTCTTGAATATTTCGTATGTGACGCTCATTTCACACTTGGTCGGCCTTTTTCCCTAGTGCTATTAGAGTTCCTCAAGCCTCTCCTCAAAGCCAGTGCATCTTAGTTCCGACACTAGTCTTCTTGCAAACCATCGACCATCAGGGTCACCACCGCTGATAAAGGTGGTGTTGTTATCATGAACATTGACGATTACAGGAACAAAATGCTCAGTCTACTTAATGACCCAGATACCTACAAACCTCTCACAACTAACCAAGTGGACAACCTTACTAAAACATTTCTTCAAAGGACTCGCCGCATTCTGAGGGACTCAGAACAAGGGAAGAAACTTCTACACACCATACCCAGCAACCCCAGATCTGCCAGAATGTACGGCCTGCCAAAAACTCACAAGCCTGGCATCCCATTGAGGCCCATATCTTCGGGAATAGGCAGTGCTCCCCACCAACTCTCAGGAATTCTCGCAAAACACCTCTCTAAACTCTTGAGCACCATCAGTCCAGCACATATCAAACACTCGGGTGATCTTCTCAATCGTATTCGCAACATCAACATCAGGAACAAGAAACTTTCCAGCCTTGACATAACTTCCCCATTCACCAAAGTACCTACTACACAAGCCATCGATCTCTTGCGTAGGAAAATTGACGATTCACTTGATCTTCCTGTTCCACCCAGCGATTTCATCGACCTTGTTGAACTATGTTTTGGCTTTACGTGTTTCTCTTTCGAAAATCACCTCTTTCAGCAGACTTTTGGACTACCCATGGGTTCGCCACTCAGTGCCGTCCCGGCGAACCTATACATGGAACATCTAGAAGCCGAGCGTTTTTCCACCATTATTCCTTCGTCTGTCACCTGGCTCTGTTATGTTGATGACATTCTCCTCATAACTCCTAAACGCTTCAACGTTCAAGCTCTCCAATACAAGCTCAACCAGGTCGAGCCTTCAATCCAGTTCACACTCGAAGAAGAAGTCGACAACATTCTTCCTTTCCTTAATGTTCTTCTCTGCAAAACTGACCATGAACATCGTTTTAAAGTTTATCTAAAACCCACCAACCAAAACTATCTTCTCCATTTCTACTCTCACCACGACACCAAAACTAAACGTGATGTAATTATAGGCTTTTTCCTACGCGCACTCAGAATCTGCAGCAATGAGTTCCTTGAGGAAGAATGCACTATAACTGAACAAGTATTTTCCAAACTTCACTATCCTCGTCACTTCATCAGAGACTGCAGACGACGGGCATTAAATATCTTCAACACACCCAGAGAAGACACTGCCGAGAAAAGATACATAGTCCTCCCCTCCAACTCCATTGCCAAACACGTTTTCAGCATCTTTTCGAAGACCTCATTCCAGTTATCTACTTTCACAACCACGACCATCAAGGACATTACCAGTAATAGACAGGACAAGCTTCCATCCTCTGCAGAGGTATACATAATCCCTTGTAATGACTGCAGCAAATTATACGTGGGCGAAACATCAAGAGACCTCCAAACACGTATTTCAGAACACCAATACGCAAGCAGGTCTGATGATCCAAGGAATGCCTGTGTACAACACCGTAATTCACACAACCATTTAATCAGCTACAGAAACTCAAGACTTATCGCCACAGAAGACAACACTCAATACCGATGAATCCTGGAATCACCGCTTATCTCTATATCCAACAACTTCAAACAGAACAACGGCTTCTTAAACATAGCTGAACCACTTGCCAAGAAACTTCTTCATCACTATCCCACATAAGAACATAGGAATGGAGGGACATTGTAGAAGGTCTACTCATATACTTATTCAATCTCTCTTCCAAGCTACCCAAGATTTTAGACTCTTTAACCCTACTCGGTAGATCATCAGATGCAGCATTCTCCACCTGACCCAGCATTCTCAACCTGACTATAAATACTCGTGTACCTTCCACCCCAGGTAGATCTATTTGTGATTTGAAAAAGCCCACTGTGTGGTTGAAACGTTGTTAATAAAGGATCACATTATACTGCATATGTGTTTATATTTCCATTGTGTCGGTATTTTATAACATTTATTTCCATCCTTTTATCGAAGGCTTCGTCGGGGTCGCCTGGTAACTCATGGAGTCTAGCTTTCGTTCGGCAGTTCAGGGTATGTAGCCCTGGTCTCTTGATAGGGACCACACAGTGACGTTCCGCCCCCCCCCCTCCAGTGTACTATAGTGGGAATGGAGAGCTTCAAGGGTGCGGGCCGGCTTTCCGTGTCTGAATGACTGAACCTTTGACTCAGGGTTACGCGAAGGACGTCTGCGGGCATGCCGACATAGCAGACAATGCTTTAATTGGTTGTTGACACTCTGGGTGCCCTGTGGTATCCAGTAGAACTGGCATAATTGGCGGAGAGTATCTTGGGCTGTACCGTGTGACACTCTCCGGTGGGCATCATTAATAATCAGCCTCGTCAGCAAATGGCGTTTGAGTTGTAAGATAGAAGGTACAGGGTTCCTCGGCAGGGAGGAATTCTGTATTTCACAGCTCACTATGTTCTCAGAATCTAGGTGAAGTTCAAGAGCACGGACTAAGGCAGGTTTCCTCCATGACTGACTCCCCTTGTTCATGAAATGAAGGTCAGCTGAGAACGTTTCTCTCTGTACTCGTCTCACCCAATATTTGTTATTCACCCAATATTTCATAGGTTCAAAGGACTCAGGGGTCTCCCTGGCCTTGCAGGGATGTGTGGACACGAAGGGTGGCTGTCAGGAGCCTGTCTAGTGTGAGGTACTTGGACCCATCAATGTTTGACTCGTATGTATGTATAATGTTCGCCAAGACCGGAGTCCTGGCACGGGTCTTTTAATCTTGCGATGCCCCTTCTCTGGCTCCCGAGGGAAAAAGGGTTCTACAATGATGCAACGTATGCTGCTCAAGCACTCTTCTGGTCAGTTCATCTTTTTTTTTTTTTTTTTAGAATGACAGTACATATACAGAGTATCTAGTGCATCTCATAACTGTGAACACTAGCGAGGAGGAGGATATGTCGTAATCAAGGGCAACAGCTTGTCTGGTTCGTTGACTCCATGGTACACTAGTGTAGCCGCAGTCGTCTCTGGGTCCTCTTCGGGAGGGGACATCAGTGCTAGTTGCCTGCGGAGTGTCTCAGCAACTTCGTACTCCAGAAGATAGTGTGTTAGGAGTCGCTGGACAACGTGCTGGCAGTGCTGGCACTTCTCTTCAGCCTTGTCTACCATCATCTTGGCTGTGGGAAAGCCCAAACGAAGCCGATGGATGGCGGTACACTGCGCTCTGGACCAGCTTCTATCATTTGGAGGGGGTTCTCCCTGAGTCGCTGCTCGGTGCCACTGTTGAGACGGGGTATCACCTAGGACCTCCCCAATAAGTTTCGTTGCTCTGGCGGCCACCAGTTTGGTCTGTCGTAGGCTGATGGGGACAGTAATCCCAACATGTGGATAATCTGTAGCTACCTTGGCTGCATCATCCGCTGCCTCATTTTCCCGGATGCCAGCATGGATGGGGATCCAGTTCAATGTCGATCTGTTACCCTGAGCTTCTAAGGCTGTCATTATGTCATAATGTTTGACTCGGGCTCGACAGCTACGTTTAAGCAGACTGTGTCTGCTGGCATGAGGTGAGGGTGTGGGCACGTGGGATCGGTTGGACAGCAGCTGGTAGTAATTCCCACTAAGACACTTGCCAGTGTCACTTCCCTTGTGGTCACTTTCCCCGAGGCCACTTTCCCCGTCCCCGGGAAGTGGCCCGAATATCATATGGCCGTCAGCTGTGTTTAGCAGAAACAAATTTGTTGTAGTAATCGCTTCCGATTAAGAGCTCTACTGGCCCGACCTTGCCTGTCTGAGTGTCAAGGTCGACTAGTTCCACACCAACAGCCTTAACGTGGTGATGGCTGTGTGCAACCCTCTTATGTGCATGTTCGCAGGTAGCTGATCAACGACCACAGCGTTAATCATCTCGGACTGCTGCCCCAGACAGACTGTGAAGGTCACTAGCTCGTACGCTCGGCGGCCAGGATACTAGAAGAACCTAGCCAGGTCCAGTGACACCTGATCGTGCTGATCTACTCTCAGGCCCTTCAGCATACTCCGGCGAATGAAGAACATCTGGGATCCTTGGTCAAACAAGGCAATTACTTGCGTACTCAGAAGTTCATTTGACAACGTAAATCAAGTTACCGGTAAGGCGTTTGACCTAGGTTAGTGAGGGCAGTCAGCGAGCTGGAGAGAGAAGGGCCAGCCCTTCCCAACTCTTGTTGACTGTTGTCAGCTGTGACTTGCTTCTTCCCGTTTTCTAAGTGGGTATCTGGATCTGGATCTGATGACCAGAGCTTTGGTAAGATGGGTAAGGAAGAAGGATGGGTAAGGATGGAAATATTGGAAAAGGGTGGGAGGGGGGGGAGAGGTAGGATATAAAAGGTAAGTGGCCCAACCACTTTGGTGCAATTTAAAAAGTGTATGTAAATTGATAAGATATTCTTTAAGGGGTATAACACTAACCCATCAGAGTCACATAGATATAATAGGTATATAACTACATGACTCTGAATTGGTAGTAATTATACAAATTGCAATTGCTTTTTTTTTTTTTCTTTTTTTTTTTTTTTTTTTTTTTTTTTTTTTTTTTTTTTTTTTTTTCGCGATTGCACAACGGATACTTATACTTCAAGAAAGGCAATGATTTTCTAGCCCGTTTATAATTTCGTGACAATAGCTTCTTAATGGTGGTGTCAACAATAGTCAATAGCATAATGTTACATTAGAAAGTTATTTAAGATGTCTCCCTAATTGGGGGCGATGATTTTCAATATACATAGGAGGGTTCTGGTTGTAACCAATCTTCTTCATCAGGTAAGTTGCTCAAAATCATGGGTCGAGGGTAATCATCTTTATGAATAAAACGACGAACCCTCTGTGGGAGAGTCATTCTTTGAGTCCTATGAGGTGGAGTATTAATGGTGTAGTCGGTGGTATTTATCACTTGTATAGGATGTTCTCTATCTGGCATGTATAGTTCTTGCATTGTATAAAGTTGTTTCTTTTTTAGAGTATCAAGGCGTACATTTATGGCAGTAATATCTTGTTGTGTGTGTAAATCTGCCATTTTAACTCTGTCTCTCCTCCTTGTATCGGTAATAAAGCGAAGAGCTCTATTAGAGGGGACAGACTTGTGCTCGCCCCGGCACATCCAACATTTGAAGTGATTTGAACCTCTGTCACAAGTGCCTGGGTAATCACCCAGGCACTTGTGACAGAGGTTCAGATCTTAGACCCACTGTTTCCAGGAGCCCAGTATGGCCTAAGGCAGAGTAAACATTTGGGAGTGTGGGTGGAGGCAGGTGGAGTCCGGCTTTCCCACTTCTCTTTGGCTCATCTCTTCCCCTTGTTGGTCTGAGTGGTTGAGTACACCCATACTGTTGCTTTGTCTATGGCGTAGCAATCTAGCGGCTTGCATCGTAGGCGCTGATGCACTATGCGCGGCCCTGTTAGGTGGCCGCTTGACATGTTTAGTGTCAGGTTGCTTGTTAGCTTGCATAAAGGCCACGATGTGCTGTAGTCCTTCATTGATCTCAGCACAGATGGACCTACACTTGCCGAATCGTAGATACAAGTGCTCCAGAGCTTTCTCTGGCAGCTTTCTATGTACAATGGGACTGAAAACCCAGTCACTCTGCTCCATGTCTGCGTAGGAGAGCAGAGAAAGCATTTATCGAGAGTGATTCTGAGAGTTTGTAACTCGGGCAGGCGGTGTGCGAGGGGAGGGGGCGAGATCAACCAACTTAAATATGTGTTTAGTAGTAACCATCCCCTTGTCACAGTAATTGAGTTCCAGGATCTGGATGTTGTGTTGATAATTCGCTCCTGTGATATCAAGCCCTTTTATGAGCTCATAAGCCTCGCCCCTCAACAACATTCTCGGGTAATTAAATTTGACGAGATTATCGAGATCGAGATTGATTAAGGACCGGAAACTAACAATAAACTTTTCAATGTTGCTACCGTCACATGTAGGCAAATGTATCTCCGGTAATCTCAGTGGCATCTGCGGTCGAGGATTATGGTTGGGTGGCTCCTGCGAGTGTGGGGTGGAAGCCACCAACCCTGTGTTATCCCTCTGCCTCCAGAACCTTCTTCAAGCGACACAAAGCCTCCAAGACGTATTCTTCCCTTTCACCGTATCTTTCCTGAACTTCATCCAGTTCAGCCTTCTCCTCTGATCCCTTCAATAAGGCTTCAAGTTCTTGAACGTGATAGTGTAGACTCGTTGCCTCTCCTCCAAAAGACTCACATTAGCCTCCAATATGAGGAAGTCAATTGGGACAGCCTTGATCAGTATCTCACAGGCATTAAGAGTCATGGTGACGAGAGATTGTTTGCGCAGGAGGTTCTGTCGACAGATGGCTAGTGTGGCCATGTTGCCTGTGGGACTCATGACAACGTAAGGACAGTTGACAGGATTAAGACTGCGTAATAAATGGAGTCAGCGGGCCAGCTCACGGCGCTTGATCGCCCCAGCTCTGGCCTGTAACAAGTGTTGACATTCCCAACACGTGTGTCCAGGTATGTGTATCCTCTGGGTTAGGTGTTAAACTCTGGCATAAACTACTGAGACTCGGTGGGTGTGACGTGAGTGTACCGGGGGTCGTGGTTTATTGTGATGACGTCACAAGATGGCATTGGAGGCTTGGTGTAGTGGGCTCAGTGCCAGGTGGCGCCACCGTCGCGGTCCGTGGCTGCTTTCTTAGAGGCTTTGTTCCCTTGCGGTTCAACAGCCACCATCTTAAACCAAAGACAACGGTTATGGCGCCAATGCAACGTAATGCAGGATTTGTAATTCCTACCTCAGTAGGTGCTCAGTTAAGTGTCTATATGTGTGTATAGCAAAAAACCAATCGCCATATGGCGATGTTACAGCAGCTGTAGGTGCTAACTAGCCCTAGTGGGTTTGTGGGAGCCTAGCTAGGTTCCTACAGGTTCTGTGGACCATAGCTATGCTACGTCCAGGTCGAAGTTGATCAAAGCTGTGTGGAATTAAGGAATAGAGCAGGAAAGTAATGTGAAGGACATAGGTGTGGTAATGTCCGAAGACCTCACCTTCATGGACCATAACAATGCCACTATCACATCTGCGAGGAAACTGATAGGATGGATAATGAGAACATTTAAGATAAGAGATGCTAAGCCAGTGATGATCCTTTTCAAATCACTTGTTCATTCTAGGCTGGAATACTGCTGTACATTAACATCCCCATTCCAGGTAGGTGAAATTGCAGATCTAGAGAATGTACAGAGAACCATTACTGCACATATAAGTTCCATCAAACACCTTAACTACTGGGAACGCCTAGAAGCACTTGACTTGTACTAACTGGAGCGCATAATCTACACCTAGAAGATTCTGGAGGGATTGGTTCCTAATATACACACAGAAATCACTCCCTACGAAAGCAAAAGACTTGGCAGGCGATGCAACATGCCCCCAGTGAACAGTTGGGGCGCCAATGGTACACTAAGAGAAAACACAACAAATATCCGGGGCCCAAGACTATTCAACAGCCTCCCACCAGCCATAAGGTTGTCTTCAAGAAGGAGCTGGACAGATACCTAAAGTCGGTCCCGGATCAGCTGGGCTGTGATTCGTACGTTGGACTGTGTATCAAGGGAGGTACGGGTAAATCCGCGAGGGAAGTAGGCCTCGGGGCTCACCAATGTAAATACTACTGCCTCTCCCAGCCTCGGCTTGGTCATCTCCCTGGGCACTCAAAGTACCAGGCTAAGAGTGCCTATAGCTTAATTAATGTATGGGGCGCATAATTACTACACTAAGATAACGACTACCTCTAACTTAGCTTAAATATATATAGTAATAATGTAGTAATTGAAGTGTATAATTAGCCTAGTATATACAGAATTGACACTTCTCTTAAGCGTCTCCCTTAACGTTAACCCGCCCTCTTCTCTACATTTCCCCCACTGGAGGTGGGCATAACAGTTCTGGGGAATCACGAAATTCCCCACAGTTAGTTTCGCATGTACAGTTGAAATAATTTAATTTACAAGTGCTTGTCATGATATGCTTCATGCAATGTTTACTTTCAGAACTTTTCTCTGAACGTTGTGTGTAGCATCTCTCCTCTCAGGCTACATTCCATGTCCAGTCTTTTTATTCGCACTCGCTTCTCTCTTCTGTTTATTCTCAATTTCTCCTCCCCCCATTCTCCTTCATTCCTCCCTACCCGTCCTCCCTTCCCTCAATTATTTTCCATTTTCTACTCCCTCCCTTCCAATGTTTCCATCTCCATCTGTCTTTCTCCCTCCCTTCCCTGCCTCCCATCTCTCTGTTTCCCCCTTTCTACTCCCTTCCCCCTCCCATCCTAACCTGAATCCCTCATTCTCCTTTGCTCCCTTCTACCGTTCCAGGGAACGGGTGGGAAGGGGGAGGGTTGGGGGGTTTCATCTTGCTAAAAGCTGCTACACCTACCGCTTGAAGAGAGTGACCCCCGCCTCACCCCTCCCCACTCATCCCCACCCCAGCTAAACAATAGCCTGAGGGGAAGTATGCCCCCTCCCCTCTTCAATACCAGAGCCCGCGACCCGATGACGCGCAATTGCCAACGACAAGAACTTTAACAACAAAAACAACAAAAATTTCCTTGCTCTTTGTCGTTACCCCTCTCGTTCCTCCCCCTCATGCTTCCCCTACACCTTCCCCTACTCTTCCCCTCCCCTGTCGTTCGGCCACTCCATCCCTCCCTTGCTACCTCCCCACCAAACCAACAATTGTCCTCCTTATCCCTCGCCCTCCGGTTCCCCACCTACTCCCTCTCCCTCCTCATTCTACCCGCCCCATCATTTTTCCCTCCACTACCCACCATCCATTCCACATCCACACTCCCCCATGTACATCATCCATTTCCTTCCCCCTTTCCTTTCCCATATCACAAGATTCCCTCTCCTTCCCCCTCCATCAACTCACCTCTCCTCCAACTTACTTATCAATAAATGAATGGCTTAGCTATTTTTTTTTTAAATCTTCTTGTTGGGCACACACCTACTTAAACAGACAGACAGACAGACAGAAACACACACACACTCGACCCCTGCAACCTCAACTATATGAGTACACACACGCACATACACACACACACACACACACACACACACACACACACACACACACACACACACACACACACACACACACACACATATAGATATATATATATATAGATATATATATATATATATATACGATGAAAAGGCTTCAAGGAGGAATATTTGGATTTCTTCCTGAAGCCGTTTGAATATGCCATTTCCCCTCCCACCCCATCTTTTAAACTATTTTTTTTTACCAAAAGGAATATTTTATTACATAATATGGCACATATATATATATATATATATATATATATATATATATATATATATATATATATATATATATATATATATATATATATATATATATATACATATATATATATATATATATATATATATATATATATATATATATATATATATATATATATATATATATATGTCGTGCCGAATAGGCAGAACTTGCGATCTTGGCCTAAATAGCAACGCTCATATTGCCATATAGGACAAGTGAAAATTTGAGTATGCAATAATTTCGCCAAAATCATTCTGAACCTAACGAAAAAAAATATATTTCACTGTGTTTGTTTAGTTTTAAATTATTGTAAACAAATCTAAAATATATTTAGTTGGGTTAGGCTAAAATAAATTGTTCTTGTTATAATAAGGTTAAGTAAGTTTTCTAAGATTCTTTTGGTGCAAAATTAAAATTTTTTACATTAACAATAATGAAAAAATCTATCTTTAAACGTATAAGAGAAAATTTTAGAAAAGACTTAATTTTAAATGAGTTCTTGCTAATTGACCAGTTATACATATTCGGCACGACATATATATACGTATATATATATATATATATATATATATATATATATATATATATATATATATATATATATATATATATATTTTTTTTTTTTTTTTTTTTTTTTTTTCAACAAGTCGGCCGTCTCCCACCGAGGCAGGGTGACCCAAAAAAGAAAGAAAATCCCCAAAAAGAAAATACTTTCATCATCATTCAACACTTTCACCACACTCGCACATTATCACTGTTTTTGCAGAGGTGCTCAGAATACAACAGTCTAGAAGCATACACATATAAAGATACACAACATATCCCTCCAAACTGCCAATATCCCAATATATATATATACTCTTCCGTTGCATCAAACGAGTTGATAAGACAAATTCTTCCTGACACCCTCAGTGACTCAGCAGGAATAGAAGACCCTAGCTATGTCAGTGCCATCACCGAATGGGAGACTCTTGCTGCTCCAGTACCAAACCCTAGTGCAGCACTGGCTCACAAACAGTCAAGCTGGGATAGCCCAATTGCTGAAAAGGTGCTTGCCAACATGCTCAGGGCTGCAACATCAGTTAGGGAGATTGCCCGCCTCCAGGCTGTGAGTGCACCTCACTCCGGGGACTTCCTCCAAACAGTTCCCATATCGGCAATGGGAACGCGACTCGACCCTAAGACCCTCCATATTGCAGTGGCTCTGCGCCTTGCTGCCCCAATTCACACAGAATATATGTGTATTTGCGGCGAAGTGCAAGCAGACCAATACGGTCTACATGGTCTTAACTGTTCCAAAACCAAGGGCTGGCATGCAAGACACAATGAGGTCAACGACATCATTAAGAGAACCCTTGCTACAGCTGGATGCCCTGCCGAGAGGGAGCCACGATCACTTGCAGCAAACAATACCCACAACCCAGCAAACCGCCCCGACGGGATCACCATCTATCCTTGGAAGAATGGCAAGCTCTTAGCATGGGACTATACCTGTGTGTCCACACTGGCTGACACCTATATCCATCACAGTGTGGGGCGACAGGGAGGAGCTGCTGACCACAGGGAGGAGTACAAGATCAGCAAGTACAGGGACATTAGCCAACAGTATCAATTTGTCCCAGTGGGATCAGAGACCTTGGGATCATGGGGAAAAAATGCCACACGTTTCCTTAAAGAATTGGGTTCCAGACTCATCGACACCACCAGGGACCCAAGGGCAGCCACTTTCATGTTCCAGCGCCTCAGCGTCGCCATCCAGAGGGGAAATGCTTGCTGCATACTTGGTTCACGTCCAGCCTCGGAGGAGCTGGAGGAAATTCATCATCTTTGATACATTGTGCCATTGTATTCATGTTTATGTTTTTTTTCTGTAAATGTATTTTGTTTATTAATAAATGTTCACATAGAATATAAATATAGGGGGTGGTAGGAGAAGAAAATATTCAAACAGCTCCGGGGAAAACCTTGAGTTTTCCCTGAGGTAAGTTTATTGTCTTCTCTGAGGATGAGGGTCCCCATCCAGCCATAGAGGTGGTACTTTAATAAAAAAAAAAAAAAAAAAAAAAAAAAAATATATATATATATATATACATATATATATATATATATATATATATATATATATATATATATATATATATATATATATATATATATATATATATATATATATATATATATATATATATATATATATATATGTGTGTGTGTGTGTGTGTGTGTACTCACCTAATTGTACTCACCTAATTGTGGTTGCAGGGGTCGAGACTCAGCTCCTGGCCCCGCCTCTTTACTGATGGCTACTAGGTCCTCTCCCTCCCTGCTTCCTGAGCTTTGTCATACCTCTTCTTAAAACTATGTATGGTTCCTGCCTCCACTACTTCACTTGCTAGGCTATTCCACTTCCTGACGTCTCTATGACTGAAGAAATGCTTCCTAACGTCCCTGTGACTCGTCTGAGTCTTCAGCTTCCAGTTGTGACCCCTTGTTTCTGTGTCCCCTCTCTGGAACATTCTATCTCTGTCTACCTTGTCTATTCCCCGCAGTATCTTGTATGTCGTTATTATGTCTCCCCTGACCCTTCTGTCCTCCAGTGTCGTCAGTCCGATTTCGCTCAACCTTTCCTCGTACGACATTCCCCTCAGCTCTGGGACTAGCCTTGTTGCAAATCTTTGTACATTCTCTAACTTCTTGACGTGCTTGGCCAGGTGTGGGTTCCAGACTGGTGCTGCATACTCCAGTATGGGCCTAACATACACAGTGTACAGTGTCTTGAACGATTCCTTATTAAGGAATCGGAACGCTATTCTCAGGTCTGCCAGGCGCCCGTATGCTGCAGCAGTTATGTGTGCCTCCGGTGACATGCTCTGTGTTATGGTCACCCCAAGGTCTTTCTTCCTGAGTGAGGTCTGTAGTCTTTGTCCACCTAGCCTATACTCTGTCTGTGGTCTTCTTTGCCCCTCCCCAATCTTCATGACTTTGCATTTGGCAGGGTTGAATTCGAGAAGCCAGTTTCTAGACCACATGTCCAGCCTGTCCAGGTCTTTTTGCAGTCCTGCCTCATCCTCATCCGATTTAATTCTTCTCA
This sequence comes from Cherax quadricarinatus, assembly GCF_038502225.1. Classification (NCBI taxonomy): domain Eukaryota; kingdom Metazoa; phylum Arthropoda; class Malacostraca; order Decapoda; family Parastacidae; genus Cherax; species Cherax quadricarinatus. The sequence goes on from NC_091293.1 coordinate 42,380,942, forward strand.
TCAGCTTTACATCATTTGTGAATAGGGACACTTCAGAGTCTATTCCTTCCATCATGTCGTTCGTATATATCAAAAATAGCACTGGTCCTAGAACTGACCCCTGTGGGACCCCGCTCGTCACAGGCGCCCACTGTGATACCTCTTCACGTACCATGACTCGTTGTTGCCTCCCTGTCAGGTATTCCCTGATCCATTGCAGTGCCCTCTCTGTTATATGCGCGTGATCCTCCAGCTTCTGCACTAATCTCTTGTGGGGAACTCTGTCAAAGGCCTTCCTGCAGTCAAGGAAAATGCGATCAACCTACCCCTCTCTCTCGTGTCTTACTTCTGTTACCTTGTCATAAAACTCCAGAAGGTTTGTGACACAGGATTTGCAATCCATGAACCCATGCTGGTTTTCATTTATAATCTTGTTCCGTTCCAGGTGTTCCACCACTCTCCTCCATGACTTTGCATACAATACATGTCAGAGACACAGGTCTGTAGTTTAGTGCCTCATTTCTGTTTCCTTTCTTCAATATGGGGACTACATTTGCTGTCTTCCATTTCTCAGGTAGTTGCCCAGTTTCAAGGGATGTGTTGAAGATTGTGGTTAGGGGCACACACAGCATCTCTGCTCCTTCTCTAAGGACCCACGGGGAGATGTTGTCCGGTCCCATCGCCTTTGAGGTATCAAGGTCACTTAGCAGCTTCTGCACCTCCTCCTCGGTTGTTAGTATGTCACCCAACACTTGTTGGTATATTCCATCTCGATGTTCCCTTCTGTGCTGTCTTCCCACAGCCCTTTCTGTCTCTACTGTAAAAACTTCCTTAAATCTCCTGTTTAGCTTCTCACATACCTCCTGATCATTTCTTGTGAGTTCTCCACCTTCTGTCCTCAGTCTGATCACCTGGTCTTTGACTGTTGTCTTCCTCCTGATGTGGCTATACAACAGTTTTGGGACAGTCTTGATTTTCGATGCTATGTTATTTTCATATAGTCGTTTGGCCTCCCTCCGTACCTCTGCATGCTCGTTCCGGGCTCTGCTACCAATCTCCCTATTTTCATGTGTTCTCTGCCTTCTGTACTTTTTCCATTCTCTATTGCACTTTGTTTTTGCCTCCTTACACTGTCGGGTAAACCAGGGTCTCGTTCTGGTCTTCCCATTGTTACTGTTGCCCTTGGGAATAAACCTTCCCACTGTCTCCTTGCATTTTGTTGTTACATATTCCATCATTTCATTTACTGGCCTTCCTGACAGTTCTCTGTCCCACGGAACCTCCTGCAGGAAGTTCCTCAACCCTATGTAGTCCCCTCTTTTATAGTCTGGCTTTTCTCATTCAACTCCTGTTATTCTCTCCACTTGCAACTCTACTATGTATTCAAAGCACAGAACCACGTGGTCACTAGCTCCTAGGGGACTCTCATATGTGATGTCCTCAATGTCTGAACTGCCCAGGGTGAACACAATGTCCAATCATGCTGGTTCATCCTCCCCTCTCACTCTGGTGGTGTCCTTAACATGTTGGTGCATGAGGTTTTCCAGCACCATATCCAACATCTTGTCTCTCCATGTTTTGGGACCCCCATGTGGCTCCAGGTTTTCCCAGTCAATGTCCCTGTAGTTGAAATCACCCATAACCAGCAACTTTGCTCTGCTGCAGTGAGCTCTTCTTGCCACCTCAGCAAGTGTGTCCACCATTGATTTGTTGCTCTCTTCATATTCCTCTCTTGGCCTTCTGCAGTTCTGTGGTGGATTATACATCACTGCAATGACCACCTTGTGCTCCCCAGACTGAAGTGTACCTACTATGTAGTCCCTTTCTCCTGTCTCGTCTATGCCTCCCATTTTCTCGAATTTCCATCGGTTTTTTTACGAGCAGAGCAACCCCTCCTCCCCCTCTGCCCCTTCTATCTTTCCTCATGATCTGGCATCCTGGTGGGAAGATTGCATCTGTTATTGTCTCCGTGAGTTTTGTTTCTGTAACTGCTATGATATCTGGGGACTTCTCATTGATGCTTTCTTGCCATTCCTCATATTTATTCGTTAATCCATCCACATTTGTGTACCAAACATTCAACTTCTGTTATAATACTGTAACTGTGGTCCTGGGGGAATACTGTACTTGTGTACTCACCTAGTGGTGTGTACTCACCTAGTTGTACTCACCTAGTTGAGGTTGCAGGGGTCGAGTCCGAGCTCCTGGCCCCGCCTCTTCACTGATCGCTACTAGGTCACTCTCTCTGAACCTTGAGCTTTATCATACCTCTGCTTAAAGCTATGTATGGATCCTGCCTCCACTACATCGCTTCCCAAACTATTCCACTTACTGACTACTCTGTGGCTGAAGAAATACTTCCTAACATCCCTGTGATTCATCTGTGTCTTCAACTTCCAACTGTGTCCCCTTGTTACTGTGTCCAATCTCTGGAACATCCTTGTCTTTGTCTACCTTGTCAATTCCTCTCAGTATTTTGTATGTCGTTATCATGTCCCCCCTATCTCTCCTGTCCTCCAGTGTCGTCAGGTTGATTTCCCTTAACCTCTCCTCGTAGGACATACCTCTTAGCTCTGGGACTAGTCTTGTTGCAAACCTTTGCACTTTCTCTAGTTTTTTTACGTGCTTGGCTAGGTGTGGGTTCCAAACTGGTGCCGCATACTCCAATATGGGCCTAACGTACACGGTGTACAGGGTCCTGAACGATTCCTTATTAAGATGTCGGAATGCTGTTCTGAGGTTTGCTAGGCGCCCATATGCTGCAGCAGTTATTTGATTGATGTGCGCTTCAGGAGATGTGCCTGGTGTTATACTCACCCCAAGATCTTTTTGACTGAGTGAGGTTTGTAGTCTCTGGCCCCCTAGACTCTACTCCGTCTGCGGTCTTCTATGCCCTTCCCCAATCTTCATGACTTTGCAATTGGTGGGGTTGAACTCCAGGAGCCAATTGCTGGACCAGGTCTGCAGCCTGTCCAGATCCCTTTGTAGTTCTGCCTGGTCTTTGATCGAGTGAATTCTTCTCATCAACTTCACGTCATCTGCAAACAGGGACACCTCAGAGTCTATTCCTTCCGTCATGTCGTTCACAAATACCAGAAACAGCACTGGTCCTAGGACTGACCCCTGTGGGACCCCGCTGGTCACAGGTGCCCACTCTGACACCTCGCCACGTACCATGACTCGCTGCTGTCTTCCTGACAAGTATTCCCTGATCCATTGTAGTGCCTTCCCTGTTATCCCTGCTTGGTCCTCCAGTTTTTGCACCAATCTCTTGTGTGGAACTGTGTCAAACGCCTTCTTGCAGTCCAAGAATATGCAATCCACCCACCCCTCTCTCTCTTGTCTTACTGCTGTCACCATGTCATAGAACTCCAATAGGTTTGTGACACAGGATTTCCCGTCCCTGAAACCATGTTGGCTGCTGTTGATGGGATCATTCCTTTCTAGGTGTTCCACCACTCTTCTCCTGATAATCTTCTCCATGATTTTGCATACTATACATGTCAGTGACACTGGTCTGTAGTTTAATGCTTCATGTCTGTCTCCTTTTTTAAAGATTGGGACTACATTTGCTGTCTTCCATGCCTCAGGCAATCTCCCTGTTTCGATAGATGTATTGAATATTGTTGTTAGGGGTACATATAGCGCCTCTGCTCCCTCTCTCAATACCCATGGGGAGATGTTATCTGGCCCCATTGCCTTTGAGGTATCTAGCTCACTCAGAAGCCACTTCACTTCTTCCTCGGTTGTGTGCACTGTGTCCAGCACATGGTGGTGTGCCCCACCTCTCCGTCTTTCTGGAGCCCCTTCTGTCTCCTCTGTGAACACTTCTTTGAATCTCTTGTTGAGTTCCTCACATACTTCACGGTCATTTCTCGTTGTCTATCCTCCTTCCTTCCTTAGCCTGATTACCTGGTCCTTGACTGTTGTTTTCCTCCTGATGTGGCTGTACAACAGTTTCGGGTCAGATTTGGCTTTCGCTGCTATGTCATTTTCATATTGTCTTTGGGCCTCCCTTCTTATCTGTGCATATTCGTTTCTGGCTCTACGACTGCTCTCCTTATTCTCCTGGGTCCTTTGCCTTCTATATTTCTTCCATTCCCTAGCACACTTGGTTTTTGCCTCCCTGCACCTTTGGGTAAACCATGGGCTCATCCTGGCTTTTTCATTATTCCTGTTACCCTTGAGTTCAAACCTCTTTTCAGCCTCCTTGCATTTTGTTGCTACATATTCCCAGTAAAAGTAGGCCTTAGACAAGGATGTGTGATGTCACCGTGGTTGTTTAATATATTTATGGATGGGGTTGTAAGAGAAGTAAATGCGAGGGTCTTGACAAGAGGCGTGGAGTTAAAAGATAAAGAATCACACATAAAGTGGGAGTTGTCACAGTTGCTCTTTGCTGATGACACTGTGCTCTTGGGAGATTCTGAAGAGAAGTTGCGGAGATTGGTGGATGAATTTGGTAGGGTGTGCAAAAGAAGAAAATTAAAAGTGAATACAGGAAAGAGTAAGGTTATGAGGATAACAAAAAGATTAGGTGATGAAAGATTGGATATCAGATTGGAGGGAGAGAGTATGGAGGAGGTGAATGTATTCAGATATTTGGGAGTGAACGTGTCAGCGGATGGGTCTATGAAGGATGAGGTGAATCATAGAATTGATGAGGGGAAAAGGGTGAGTGGTGCACTTAGGAGTCTGTGGAGACAAAGAACTTTGTCCTTGGAGGCAAAGAGGGGAATGTATGAGAGTATAGTTTTACCAACGCTCTTATATGGGTGTGAAGCATGGGTGATGAATGTTGCAGCGAGGAGAAGGCTGGAGGCAGTGGAGATGTCATGTCTGAGGGCAATGTGTGGTGTGAATATAATGCAGAGAATTCGTAGTTTGGAAGTTAGGAGGAGGTGTGGGATTGCCAAACTGTTGTCCAGAGGGCTGAGGAAGGGTTGTTGAGGTGGTTTGGACATGTAGAGAGAATGGAGCGAAACAGAAAGACTTCAAGAGTGTATCAGTCTGTAGTGGAAGGAAGTCGGGGTAGGGGTCGGCCTAGGAAAGGTTGGAGGGAGGGGGTAAAGGAGGTTTTGTGTGCGAGGGCCTTGGACTTCCAGCAGGCGTGCGTGAGCGTGTTTGATAGGAGTGAATGGAGACGAATGGTTTTTAATACTTGACGTGCTGTTGGAGTGTGAGCAAAGTAACATTTATGAAGGGGTTCAGGGAAACCGGCAGGCCGGACTTGAATCCTGGAGATGGGAAGTACAGTGCCTGCACTCTGAAGGAGGGGTGTTAATGTTGCAGCTTAAAAACTGTAGTGTAAAGCACCCTTCTGGCAAGACAGTGATGGAGTGAATGATGGTGAAAGTTTTTCTTTTTCGGGCCACCCTGCCTTGGTGGGAATCGGCCAGTGTGATAATAAAAATAATATATATATATATATATATATATATATATATATATATATATATATATATATATATATATATATATATATATATATATATATATATGTATGTATATATATATATATGTGTATATATATATATATATATATATATATATATATATATATATATATATATATATATATATATATATATATATATATATATATATATATATATATATATATATATATATATATATATATATATATATATATATATATTTGAAGTAAGTACTTTTTCGTTTTCCTTGTTGTGTGTAATATATAAGCAGTATAAACTTTTGTTTACACTTCACAATTATCTTGTGTTCACAGTAACGTGCTCCTTGTCTAGTAATTCATGCAGTGAAGTATTTCAGTAACTTGTTATCTTATGTTCTGCACCACATCCCAGTGTTGTGTCTCATTTATTTTTTCCCCAGAATTTTCTTGTGTGTTCGTGCTGATTTTGTATTAATTAATTTCTCATTTTACTGTGTGATGAACACTCTTTTGTGTTAATTCTTGTTATTTAGCCAGTGTCTAATTTGTTCCATCTCCACAGACAATAGTGACATTTGTTACCAATTTTTGCCAACACAAGACCTTATTGCAAGAAAATTATCATAGTATTGTGCATATTGATGTTTGTGTTCCTGCACTATTGTAAGTGCTAACCTTTCTCTGTTTTGTATTTTATATCCTTTATTTTTATTCATATTTCATTGAACAAATTCACTCTTAGTGTAATTTTTAATTTCTTTTTAAAGTAAAGCATTCTTTTGCTTTGTTTCAGTAAGTGTTTGCCTAAGCTGCAATTAAGAGTTAAAGTGTTCCAGCAGTTCATTCCTGATATTTTTTTTTATTGTTCTTGTAAACAGCATTTTCTTGTGTGTGCAATTTTTTTATTATTGCAGTGCTGACTCATTTTGCAATGACTTTTGTGCAAGTGTTGGGCTGCCATTAATTTTTTTCTTTCAGAATTTTTTTTTAAGTAGTGTTGTGTTGTGCAGTAGTTTTTGATTAGTAACTGTTATTTGCAATAGTGCTACAGTTTATTTCAGTGCAATATTCTTTGATTTCAGTTTTAAAATTTACTTGTGTTCTGTGCATATTTTATTCTTGTGTGTCATTTTATTATTTTTTTTTTTTTAGAGAATTGCTTTCCCAGTCCATGTTAATTTTGCACAAGATTTATTGATTCTATTTTATAGTTTTTTATTGATTTATCATATATTGCTGAATTTCTTTATTGAATTAAGTGTAAAGACAACTCACTATGCCATTAATTCAACTTAAAGTAAATTTGAGTAAAATTGATCTGAGTTAAGTACTATTTCTCTTGATTATCAAAGTGTTGCTTATCCAGTTGAGTGTTTTATGTGAGTTTTCCTTGCTCTACAGTGTGACTTGTCATTTTTCTTTACATATGCAGAATAGTTAAGCATTTTCTCCCATTTAAGCTTTATTGTGTCGTACATTCACTTTATTATTCTTGCTTTTATGTCCTTGAGTAAGTTCCCTGAGAAGACGTCCCAGTCACTTTTGTTTGCTCACTTAGTGCATCATGCCAGTCAAAGTAAATATGAATCAGTCTACAGTCCTAATATTCCCTTACTGACTGAAAGACAATACCTAGCCCGTGAGCAATATGTTTGTTCTCATAGCTTGTATCTGAGATTTGTTCAAGTGCTGCAAAATGTGAAGTTCAGTTTATGTTCTTATAGATCCGTGAATTACTTATTAAGGTAGCCGAGAGGTCAGGAACTAGTAAGACTGTCACTGCTGTCTGGAATTCAGCCACAATATCGTGCACGCAGGATAGTGTACAGTTATCTTGGGTTTCAGAGGAACCTCAGACAACCCTGGGTGCTGAGACTACTATCCGGGCGATGGCGACTTGTTCAAGTAGTCATTCCAACCAGGAGAAGCTTTGCAAAGAATGTTACTTGCAATGAGTTATGCCATCTCTTGCTGATGCCACAAGCTGTTACAGAAAGACATTTCTGTGTCTAGTGTGCTCATTTGAGTGTTGTTGTTGTCCCTTGTGTTCCAGATGGTGATACTATCCTAGTTGACAGCAATCCTTGCAATGTAAAATGTTATTTCTGGAGTAACCTTCACATGTTGTTAACGTTTGTAAGTGCAGTTTCTTTATAGTTGATACCTCGTGTCACAGTGTTCAACTCGGAATGAATACCAGTATTGTCAACTGGGTGTTTTGTTATTAGCTGATCAGTTTTCAAGCAATTTTTTTTTTTGTGTTCATGTTCCCTCCGAATTCTGAGATTTAGCAGTAATGATCTATGCACACCAGGTCTGCCTTTGCTGTTAATTACTTTCACCTTTGTAAATATATATTCTTCCTCAGAATCCTTAAAGTGCATGAATACAGATCAATCGATCAATTCTATCTTTGATTATACTATGATTTGTTCTTCTAATTCGTCATGCATTACGTAAATCACCATCCATTAATATAACATCTATTCCAGTGTTACCCATTCAACTGAGTGTATCCCATAACCATTTCTGTGATTAGTTCTAAGTTACATATGTCTTTGCTATTGTATAGAATCAGCCCAGAGCCACCTGCCTGTTCAGCCTGTAGAGTATGGTATGTCGAGACGACATACGTAACATGACCAAGCTGTCAGTATAGCTACTGAATTCCCTACACATATGCTTGTATAGTATATTGTAGATCGTATCATCCATGTATACATTTAAGCTCCCTGCTCAGCTAGACCCAGTGGCTAGCATGTGTGACATAACGTGATGCCGCATGTGAGAGTCAGGCACTTTGCCTCTCTCTCAGATCACGGATAGACCTACAGGCAACAGGTTGGGCTGGCCAGTCCCCTCTCACAACTCTGGTAATATAAGTGATTACAACCCAAGAAGTGTGTTTATCTCCAACCATCATATCTCCACGGAACCCTCCCATTATATATATATATATATATATATATATATATATATATATATATATATATATATATATATATATATATATATATATATATATATATATATATATATATATATATATATATATATATATATATATATATATATATATATATATATATTTATATATATATACGTATATATATATATAAATGCAAGGAGCATGGAGGGAGGGAGCCAGTTTGTGGTGCTCCATACATTTCGTGTGTAAACGATGAACCAACATGTTTAGCAAGGGCCAGTTTCGGCAGACGTCATCGTGAGTATGCACCAGAGATTACAGAGTCGTGATACTCCTCTGCATCAGACCGTTGCTTCTGTATCAGTGAAAGTGCAGTGTGCATGTGCGGAGTTAGGAAGTAGTGCTGGTCTTGAGGGGATCCTGCCAGCGGAGGTGTGGAGAAGGTTTGTTTACCCTCTGTGTTAAGTCGGGGTTAGGGGGGGAGTGGCCGCTCTGGACTCCCTCACTGGATGCTGAACAGAAGAATACCTTGGTTAACAGTGAGAACATGGTGATTAGTGTGCCAAATGGCGAGGGGTTTCTCTAAATGCAATAATAAGTGTATACCAATCAGCAAAAGTTAGTCAGTGATGTTCATCTTTAGTAAACAAATAGGGCTACTCCCCTCGCCCCCCATCCCTGGTCCCCTCCCCACATCCCAGTCTAGGCCTTCTCCCTGCCTGACCAAGGGTGTTTGCCTTTTAGTGCCCCACCAGTTACTCTCATCACCTCTCCCTACTCCCCCACATTCATCCCCCATGCATCCATGCTGTCCTTCACCTGTCATTCCACAGCTGGCGCCCTCCCATGCCCACGATATCAGCAATGTCACAAGATGTGCCGGGTTCCCAGAAATTTCCACGACAAAGCCAATGCCGTGGAATCCGTCCACGAGGCATCTGCCAGGTGTGCCACAGGGAATGTGCACTCAATCCCTCAAATGGCAACATCCGTGCACACAATGGACTGTTGGTTATTCCAATTTGGAGCCATAGGGCTCCAAATCGGTTTAACCAACAGTCCCTCCCAGCAGACAGGCCTGACAGCTACCCTGAGTTCACCTCTACAGAGGACCTAAAATCTGCAGTCAAATTAACATCCACCAGGACGCTGACACACATCCCCTAAGCAGCTCGCCCTCAAGCTGCTAGCAAATTCGATGACCTCTTTAATAAAGTCAACAATGCTCTTGCACACACTGATCCTGGCACAATCTACTGCTATTTAACAATGCCTGTCTGGCTGTCCCACCAAGGAGGGACAAGTCACTAGCAACATGTTATTAGGCCAATAGATGCATTCCCTAGAGATGACAAACTCGTCCGTCTCCCCTCTAGGGCGACAAATGCCAGCCGGGTAAATGCCAACAACAGGACACCTGATGCCTCAAAAATCAGAGCCCAAATTAGCAAAAAAATGGAAGAGGGTAATACTATTGGAGCATTCAGGCTTATAACCAGTGAGGATACCATCGCTCCTAAGGACATCATTACAGTACAAGCCCTGAAGGACAAACATCTACCCAGGGCTCCCAGTACAAACATTGATCTCCCTGACATTGCAGCAGGTGAAGAACATTTATTGCTACAAGACGCTAATGTGTATAAAGCTGCTATGTCATTTCCACAGGGCTCAGCAGGAGGTTTCACCAGTTTAAGGCCTCAACACTTAAAACAAATGTTCAGTCCAGCACTTCGTGATGTTTGAGAGAGGCTGTTGTCCGATCTCACCAAATTTTCCAATGTGTGCCTGGCTGGCAGTGTCCCGGAGGCCATTAGACCCCTTTTCTTTGGTGCTTCACTATGTGCCCTCCGGAAAAAGGATGGAGGAATCAGGTCCATTGCAGTGGGCAACACCCTTCGGCGCTTTGTCGACAAAATAGCAGTAAGAATAGCGAGTCAAGAGGCTGCTGCAATGTTGAAACCTACTCAGCTCGGTTTTGGTGTTCAACAAGGCTGTGAAGCAGCAACCCACGCACCAAGAGTATACATCAATAGCACATCAGATGAAAAAGCCTTTATCAAATTGGACTTTTCCAACACTTTCAATTTAGTCAGAAAGGATACTGCTCTCCAATCAGTTTCTAGACACTTTCCTTCCCTTTATCCCTTCATAGAATGGTGTTATAGTGTAACTTCTAAACTATTGTTTGGGGACCATGAAATTAACTCATATAAGGGTGTGCAACAGGGAGACCCTCTCGTCCCCTTTCTATTCTGTCTGGTCATCAAGGAAGTCACAGAAGCGCTCTCCAGTGAGCTCAATATCTGGTTCTTGGATGATGGTACCCTAACTGGCACTACATAATCTCTCCAAGAGAACATCAGAAAAATTACAACCATGGGAGAGAGCCTAGGCCTATCTTGAAACCCCACCAAATGTGAAATAGTTTCTACCAATCAACAGATGATCCAGAATATTAGTACTGTTTTACCAGGAGCACGAGCCATTGATCCAGCCAACAACACTCTCCCTGGTGTTCCTCTTAGGCCCAATGCCATTGATCTGATCCTAGAAAAGAAAATCTCAGACCTCTGGACAATGGAAAGCAGGATGAGAGACATCAATACACATGATGCCTTCTGCCTACTCACCCGGAGCCTGTCATTTCCAAAACTTACCTACTTCCTGAGATGCTCCCCAGCCTTAAGCAGTCCGAAACTCAAGGAATATGACTCCCTCAAGACCATGCTAGACAGTGTATTGAATCTTTCCCTTGAAAACGGACAGGGGTTGCAAGCCTCACTTCCAGTCAGGCTTGGGGGCTGGGAGTATGCAAATCCTTCCAGACTGCCCTACCAGCTTTCCTGTCCTCTTCCATAACATCAAACGAGTTAATAAAGCAAATTTTTCCTGATAAGCTCAGTGACTCAGCAGGAATACAGGACCCTACCTATGCCATTGCCAGCGCTGAATGGGACTCTTGCTGCTCCAGCACCAAAACCTACTGCAGCACTGGTCTACAAACAGTAAAGCTGGGAGGGCCCCATTGCGGAAAATGTGCTTGCCAACATGCTTAGGGCTGCAACATCAGACAGAGAGACTGCCTGTCTCCAAGCTGTGAGTGCACATCACTCTGGGGATTTCCTTCAAACAATTCCCATTTTACACAAATAACCCACATATAAAAGAGAGAAGCTTACGACGACGTTTCGGTCCGACTTGGACCATTGACAAAGTCACACTAACAGAGGTGGAGCAGGACGGCTATATATAGGCAGGAAGAGGTGGAGGTAGTAGTAGTAGTAGTAGTAGTAGTAGTAGTAGTAGTAGTAGTACAAGAATTGTATATAATACCGAAAAGATGAAATTAAGACACATGCACAACTCCCGGGCATCCCAATCGTAGACGTTTCGCCATCCAGCCAGCCACTGGATGGCGAAACGTCCACAACAAAGACATCCAGACACCGCACATGTGTCTTAATTTCATCAGTAGTTGTAGTAGTAGTAGAAGAAGAAGAGGTAGTAGTAGTGGTAGTGGTAGAAGTGGGAAATAAGGATGACGAGCCAGTCAAAAACAAAAACAAAGGAAGGGGAGCACTGCAAGAGAGCTAGATGCCCACAGAGGGAGAACAACGTCGAAACGTCGTCGTAAGCTTCTCTCTTTTATGTGCGGGTTATTTGTGTATCGTTCCAGTCACGGTATTGTGCCTTTTTGTTATTTAATTCCCATTTTGTCAACAGAAACAAGCCTCGACCCTAAAACCCTCCCTATCACAGTGGCTCTCTGCCTTGCTGCCCTAATTTACATGGAATATATGTGTATTTGCGGTGATGCACAAGCCAACCAATATGATCTACATGGTCTCAACTGTTTCAAAACTAAGGGCTGGCATGCAAGACACAATTAAAGCAATGGCATCATAAAGAGAAGTCTTGCTACAGCTGAATGCCCAGCCAAAAGAGAACCCTGATCACTAGCAGGCAACAATACCCAAAACCCAGCAAACTGCTCTGACAGGATCACCATCTATCTCTGGCTGACACCTATACATCCATCACAGTGATGGGCGATAGGGAGGTGCTGATCACAGGGAGGAGTACAAGATCAGAAAGTACAGGGACACAAGCCAACAAGCCACTTTCATTTTCCAGTGCCTCAGCATGGCTATCCAGAGAGGAACTGCATGCTGCATACTGGGCTCACGTCAGGCTTCGGATGTGAGACCTTTACCCACTCTGCCTGAGGTATCCCAGCAAGTGAGCACATCTGTTTTATCCCAGTGCTTAACAAAATAGGGAATAGCATATGAAGGTACAAATAAAAATGGGAACTATGGCTATAGTTTACTTAATAACATAAAAGGGCTAGAATACAACATATCCTGATGGACATTTACATAATATAACAATTGAGCTATGAGACTTATTACCAGGGGGAAGGTAGATGTTATCAGTAACACGGACTAGTACTCACTCTTAATTCACTAACCAGCTGATCCGAGATTCCCAATGCGTGGTCCACTACACATGTGGCTGTCCAAAGCTCTTGCTCCCCGGACCTGTCACCAACAACCTCCTTGCTCAGCTGTTCCCTGGGCTTATATGGTGGTCCAAGCACCCCCCCACAATTGGGTGTGCACCATGTGTCTTGACCTGACGCCGAGATCTGACGCCAGTGACGAACAAAGGAGCTGAGACTTAAGCTGAAAGGGCATGTCTCTGACAGACATTTGCCAAGGCAAGGTGACCATATAATTGATTAAATTAGGTCTCCCCAGAGACCTCACAAGCCCAGCTGAATTACATCACATCCCCCTTTCTCCCCCAGTTTAAAATATCTGAGAACTAGGACAATTTGTCCTACGTTATTTGACTATTTTAATCCTAACCCCTTAAATCTATTACAATACAAAGACAAAATTATACATAATACAAAATTATTCCACTACATATATTTCTCTCAGCCTTCTCAACTCCCAGAAAGCAGTATAATCAGTAAACCTCACAGTTGACCAGCATAACAGTTGCTCTCTGGTGCAAAGTCTCCTTACCCGTCATTTCTCCTTAAACCTAAGTATCGGGTTCCAATGCCTTCCCTACTTCTACTAGAAATGCACTAGCCAATGTTAGTCACCCTCACCAAACCTCTCTAGGCTTCTTTGGCGTGGAAAACTGCTTCAACGGGTTGCATTCTTTCAAGTAACTGCAACTGGATCACTTCACGACCACCAAGGTCGCATTTTAGCACACTTCACATGCACACTACATCTGAAAATCGAGACAGGGCAGGCATCGCAGCTAAGACCCTCCATTATCCTACGCCACTGCTAGGATTCACTGGCCTCATAAAACAAGGCAGCCATAATCACTGGACAGTATTCAAGGTCACCTTATTTCACACAGGTAACACTAACACTTCTGGCAAGCCAAAGTAGGCTGGGGACATCTCACACTCTCAATTGTCTCTCATGGAAGGCAGAACATCTCCGTATACCGGGCGTACAGGTTGACCAGCAAGGCAGGATACACCTCCATACCGCCCTTGATAGCAGGCTCTCTTATCCTGGCACACCAGCCAGAATCCCTCATACACCACTGCAGCATCACCGCCATCGTCTCCTCTTGAGCTAGGCAGCATAGCAGCACTGCTACAGCATTGCAGCATAGCAGCACTGCTACAGCATTGCAGCATAGCAGCACTGCTACAGCATCGCAGCACAGTCCCAGCATCTCAGCATGGCCGTATCACAGCAGCACACAACACGGCCACAACATCGCAGCACGGCTACAGCATCTCAGCATCACAGCATGGCCTCAGCATCTCGGCATCACAGCACAGCCACAGCATTGCAGACAGCATCACAGCAGCCGACATCAGCAGTAGCAGGCTATGTTCAGTTGCTCGAGGTGAGGTGAGGTGAGGTCACTTCAGGTCATCAACAGCAGGTGCGGTCACCCATCCCTGTCAACTGCGGGTAACTGGCGGTCCGCGGGTGATGGTCACAGAGGCTGGGTGATGCAGACAGACACCCACTACAATGGATGACAGACCAGGGCAGCAATACAGCAACTGGACGCATCAGGTGGATAATAATCATAGGCAGCTCTTTAGTGGGTGGCAGTTGTGGGCTAGTCTTCCAAGGCGGGCTGGGTGACTTCTCGTTCCTCTGTAAATGTTCAATTTCGGCCAGTAATTGCTTCCCCCAAAAGTCTCACACAAACACTGATATTCTCCACCATTTATCCCAAACCAACAACCAACTCTACCAAATATAATAATACAACCACACAATTCCTCAGACCTACTGTCAAAAAGGTCAGTTAGGGTCACTAGGATTATAATATCACACAGATATTTATGTTAGCTTTACACACACAAGAAAAAAAATGGTAGCATAACATAAATATAACCGAGAAGTCAGAAAAAAGGCAGATGGGACTGGTTCCTACTATAAAAATAATAAGAACCACCACCAAGGCGAGGTGGTAGGAGAGATGAGTGCGGAGGTCGTTCGGTAATGTGAGATCACTGGTGACTACATCTTACCTTTCATTACTCTACCCACCACACTACTCACCCTCTCACTACCTGAAATAAAAATAAATGAATAAATGAGTAAATAATGGGTACAGTGAATATTGCTATTCTACTCAAACACAGTTTATTATTAAGTCCTTGTACAATAATATATTTGGGAACAGGAGAACATCATTGGGGTTTAGATAAATGGGGTGGTACATATAAGTAGTGAGACAGGGAATACAATTAGCTTGGCGAAACAGAATATAACTTACAATATAGTTCAGAGGACAGTTCACCACAGGAACTAAACCACAGGTCCCAAGACCTACACAGCACGAGTACTGCTCCAAGCCAGTACTCTGCCCAATGTCTCCAACAGTCTCCTCCAGAGACTTCAGCAGCCTTCTCTGGAGCCCTGCACACAGCAGGAGCTCTGCTCCAAGTCTCTGCTCAGAGCTCTGCACCCAGGCCAGAGCTCCGCACGAATCTCTTGATCATGCTCTTCCTTG